>NW_010145515.1:415-13223 GCF_000699245.1 Pterocles gutturalis | reverse complement strand
TCTTTGTGGATTCACATTTCTGCTGCTGGATTTTCCAGCAACACTGGCAACAAAGCACCTCTGCTACTGGATTGGTGGAGACCGCACTCAACACAGAGGTAAAAAGTCTCCTTCAGAACAGGATTGCCATTTAGATTTCTAAAATATGTCCCAGAAACTATCTTTTGATCCCCAAGATATTATCCTGCAGGACTTAACTATTCAGCCCAACATAACAAACTTGAACAGGATTGCCATTTAGATTTCTAAAATATATTCCAGAAACTATCTTTTGGTCCTCAAGATATTATCCTGCAGTTTTCAGCTCAACATAACAAACTTGTTGAATACTCAAAAAGCAAACTATAAAGCACTATTGCGGATTATTCTTATACAAAAACACATGTTCCTCAAATTCAAACACATTCTTATGAAAAAACTACTCAAAAAGCAAACTATAAAGCACTATTACGGATTATTCTTATACAAAAACACAGGTTCCTCAGGCATAAACAAATTCAAACACATTCTTATGAAAAAAAACCTGAAGGCTGGGCATGAAACTTAAAAGAATAGTTACTGCTTGTGAAGACAATGGTGACATCCTGTCTACGCAGACAACGGGAAAGGACATAAGAGCGGCACACACTCCAGACAGTTCTTTAGAGCAATTCATCACGCTGTCAAGTTTAAAGCACCAAATGCTGGATAAGTCCATGAAATACACATTATAATAATAATAGACAAGTAGGCTACCAACATTTTTAGGAAACCAACTGATACATTATTTTTATTATGCTCTATTGGCTATAGACCAAAGGTACCAAAGAGGGACTTTCAAAAAATGTACCTGCATCCTTCAGGTCATGAAAGCAGACCTGGAAGGTACCATTCACATAGAGCTGTAAGAAGGAATCAGAGACAAGGAGATGAGACAACGCGTGGTCCTACTTGCACTAAAGTTCTGTGATCCATTCAGAAAAAGGTACAGTTACTGAAGTGAACCTGCAGTGGGAGTCATCTCAAACATCTCGAAAACATCCATTCAGAAAAAGGTACAGTTACTGAAGTTAACCTGCAATGGGAGTCATCTCAAACATCTCGAAAACACGTTACATTTTCTGCTGTTTAAAATTCATTAACTCCAATAGCTCATTACACATCTGGGAGGTTTTTTGGACTGCAAATAGACAATTTCTCACAAGTTTTCCCCCAACACCACTGATTTATCTTGAAGAAGAGACAATGTATACAATGCAATACTTCTGAGTAGGTCAGGTATTGTACAACCCAGGCATGCAAAGCGCTGGTCACTCCGATGCGTATCTTCTGGGAGCTGAGAGCAGTCAGGAGTAGTGAAAGCAATGTTGCTAGTGAGGTGCTTAAACTGTAGCAAAGTGCTTGAGTGGTGAATTAAGAGCTTGAACTCTTCCCTACTGTGCTCACATACCACCAGTGCACTTTCAGCATGTTCTCTTACCTTCAAAACAGCACGTCCCAGTGCCAACATCTGAAGTGTTACGCAACATGAGCTCGGAATGGCACCAGTTTAGGATGAAAATGCATTGCACTCTCCCATATGGACATTCAGGTCCAAAACACAGAGGAGCTGGAAGCGGCAGGCCTGCCAACAAATTATGTGCAAGGATTCTACTCTTCTCTAATGGCTGATACGGCACATCTAATTATTGTGCACTACTTTGCTCAGTCAAAGAGCCTTTATTGTATAGAAGCACTCCACAGCTGAGAGGTTTTTTCACATCCTCACTCTTCTATTTTTGATAAACTAATCCAACACTTAAGAATCTTAATTGAATTCCTCTGAAATATTCACTAACTAGAACCAGGATTCATGATTTGCTAATTAATTTCTCATGTATGATCCATTATTTTAAATTCAAGTGCTGGATATAGTTTGGCATTGCCATGCAAATAAGCAGGGAAGCCAAAATTAAAAAAAAAAACAAAAAAAAACCCACAAGCACTATAGGAAAAGTCTAGCAGGGTAGATTGATAGCAGGTGTGTTCTGTCCACTGAGATTCAGATGTCCTGTGCTCAATCACAGTCCTGTACTCAAACCAAGACTGGAAGAGACCTCTGAGAACACATGGTCCCAGCTTCTGTTGAAAGCAGGGCCTTAAGTTAGGTTGCCCAACACAATGCAGCCTTGGATTTTTCCAGCAGGGGTGACTCCAACACCACCCTGGGAAACCTATTCCAATGTGACTTGTTCTCATGGTGAAGTATTTTTTTCTTACATCCAGACAGAATTTCACCCGAGCAACCTGCACCTGGTTCCTCTTGTCCTGTGCATCCTTGTACTTCCATCTTCTGTACAAACCACTTATATCTTCTATACAAAAGACTGTGACTAGATTTCCCTCAGCCTTCTTCTCCCTAGGTTGAAAAAAACCCAATTCTTCCAGCCCTTGCTTCTTCATGTGTAAAGCTCTTCAACCCTCTAAATGGTTTGGTGGCCCGCTGCTGGATCCTTTCCAGTTGCCCAGTGTCTTTCTGGAACTGGGGGAGCAAAGACAAGACACAGTACTCCAGGTGTAGCCCAACAAGAGCAGGGGGGATAATCACATCCCCTGACCTGCGTGCCACGCTCCTGCTGACACAGCCCAAGGCACAGTTTGCCCTTGTTGCTGCAAGGGGGCACAGCCAACTCCACGTCCTTCTGAGGAAGGAAGAAAAGGACCAACATGGTGGTGTGGCAGCTTTAAGAAAAGCACGCAGACATGTATGAGAGTGTATTAGGAGCTGCTGGCAACTGAGACAAGAGGAAGAAACCCATCTAGTAGCATGCAGACTTCACCGGTGGCATTAAAAATCAGAGGAAGCTAAACACTGAAACACCAAACCACGCCTCTCTAGTGCATTAATGATATTACAGCCATATACACTAAGCCTTAGGGGCAACCCGTTCCTAAGCACAGCATTTCAGATCTTATTACAATGGCAGTAGCACATATTAAGCTCAGACTCACCTCATCACTCTCTACAACTACCTGAAAGGAGGGTGTAGTGAGGTGGGTGCTGGCCTCTTCTCTAAAGTAACAAGTGATAGGACAAGAGGAAACGGCCTCAAGTTGCGGCAGGGGAGGTTTAGGCTGGATATTAGGAAAAATTTATTCACTGAAAGAGTGATCAGGCATTGGAACAGGCTGCCCAGGGAAGTGGTGGAATCACCATCCCTGGAGGTGTTCAAGAAACGTGTAGATGTGGTGCTTAGGGACATGGGTTAGTGAGTTAGGTGGTGTTGGGCTGACGGTTGGACTTGATGATCCTCGAGGTCTTTTCCAACCCTAATGATCCCATGATTCTTATTCCTGAAAGAGATCCCTGTTGCCAGGATTAGCAAAGAACCTCCATTATCTGGTTGCACTACTGAACCACGGATCTACACAATGAGTTGTTGACTCCATCCAGTACACTGCAGCAATGCTTCTTTATACACTGCTGCCTACAATAATTAACTAGTTTTTCATGTGGACAAGACAATCAGCTACGCTACTAAAAACCCAAATAAAGAAAATGAATAGACAAACAAGCACTTCTATCAACTGCTAGTGAAACAGAAAGGAGCATTTTGTCATTTCAAGAACAACTGGTTTTCCTACTTGACTCAAAGTCTCAGTGCCCTGAAGCCTACGATTGACTTGAAAACTGTAACTGACCACAAATGATAACAAAACACCCTGAGATGACATGACATTTTTAACGTCTCTGTTTGTGGCAGCTTGGAGACTCTGAAACTGAATTTCAGCCCTGAGACACATTCTTCAGAAGGCAGCTACTCCTGATCCACCCCCAGAAGGGGCGGTTTTGAAGTCTTCAGATGATACATGTTCACCTTTACTAGATGATCTTTCGAGGTCCCTTCCAATCTCTAACATTCTGTGATTCTGTGATTCTGTGATAACTGTGATGTTTCTTACATTAGCCTTCCAGTAACTGCCTGAGGTGTTACCATCAATTAAGGTTTTCAATACAGTCCACAGACTTTAACACTTCATAACTTAACACGGTCTTGTGATTCTTTTCACACAGTGGCAAGTCTCAAAAAAGCCACGTTGCTTCCCCCTGCCCCTCCCAACTGGGTCTCAATGACTTCAGCCAGTTAGTCAATGAAATTAATTATGAAGAACTTAGCAGACTTTCAAATTGTTTAAGATAAACTGAAAAGTCATATTTATGCTTCACTACACTCCTGCCACTGTACATCAAAAGTAGACTAACTCATAACTCATGTCAACAACTGAAGCGTGACTCAATGCCAAGAAGCAGCTGTATTTAAAAAAAAGAACAAAACAAAACGAAAAAAACCCCAAAACACTTCCTTACTCAGACCTGCTTCCTTTTTGTATCCAGAGTCTTATGTGACTACATAGACATAAAAATATTATCTGTGCAGAGCCACTGCAGGAAGGCAGGGCTGCTTCCACCCTCTGTGAAGCCTCATCACCAGCACTGCTTCATCCTCATCAGCTGCAGGAAGCTACCTCTTCCCTTCTGATCCCCACAGCCCCAAACCAGAGCACCTCTCAAGTCCCCTGTGCCCTCAGACTCCATTAAAGATACAACCATTTTGCACACACAGCAGCTGCCAATCTGTCACACTTTATCATCAGCCCGCAAGATCATACTCCAAAAAACATCAGCCCCTGGAACTCACCAAAGACACTGACCTCTCATTGCCTAGGCCACTCAAAAATGCTGACCCCAGGAGAGGGCTAATCCACACCATTCAGGCAAAGAAAGGCAAAAGCCCCAGTCAGGTGCCTCTCTATGTCAGAAAACAAGCACATTGCACAGATGCTGCTGACGACGCCATTTGGCCCAGGAAAACGTCATTAGAAGACTGAGGACTCTCAGAGCACATCTGAATCATTAGGATTAGGAGGAATTCCTCTTTATCTTGATAGCTAAAAAAGAAAAGCAGCTATAAACTCAGAGTCCCACAGTCTCTCCCAGAGCCCAAGAGCAATTGTCTGACCCAAACACTTCAAAAACAGCACCCACTTCGGTTGCCCCATATCTCCCTTTCCCCATTCACCCCTTAGAAAAATGACCCTGCATTGAAAATTAAAAGATAGAAAATGCATTAACAGGCTCCTACTGAAGACACACTTCATCAAAGAATATGAAACTAACAGTCTTCACAAAAGACTCACCTCCCCCCCCCCAACTTACAGTTTAATTATGACTAAATGGACAAGCACAGAGCAAGCTACAACGGTGCTACACCAAGGGTGATACACAATCACTATCCTGCTCTTCACAGCAACAAGGTCTGGCCACGGAAGGAAAACTAGGCATCCATGCAACTTCTGCATGTAATGGGAATCGGCCATTCAAATCACAACACCGTCAGGTCTCGACAGCCACACCTACATCACAAGATGCAGCCCCAAGCACACCAAGAGCAGTCCACATGGCCACAGACACTAACTTCACAATGCGTTCACAGTTACCACCCTTAACGGTACACCAGCTCACGATAACATAGCTGCTACTAGCACATCAGAAGATGGTATTTCTAAATTTCCTAGTTTTACTGCCATCCCAAATAACACCCGATTCCAGCTTCTCCAGGCAGAGAGTGGGTTCCAGTGCACCGTGGCTGCAGGCCAGGGAGGACATAAAACCCAAGAACTTGCGGGTGACACCTTCAGCAATCTCACTTCCTCCCAGGTGACACCAACAGTTTTGTGATGCAAAATGTTGCTCCACCTTGTCTGAAGGTCCTCACTGATAAGCAGCTCTAAAAAAACCCCCAAAACTCTGGTCCTCATACTTCGGAGAGCAATCCCACATCCCCCATACAGTCTTCAGGGTCCCTGGCCTTGAAGGTCCCCAGGAAGATGGACAGCCCTTGCAAAACGCAGTGCATGAGAAGTTCAGAAACTTCTTTTTCCCATATGTGTTCAATGGAGGTGGTGCAGAGACTGGGCACAATCTGACCTTCAGCACTTCAAAGTCCAGGAAACAAAGGCATGAAAGAGTATTTACTCGTTCTTCTTCAACCATCAGCAAACGCACCAACTGCCTTCAGAGAAGACCCTCTGCTACCACCTTCCACGACATTATTCAGAATAGCCTCCGACATAGTATTGTTCTTCAGATTTCAGCTCCCAGAAGCCAGCAACTAATTGAAAAACTCACCTGTCATTTCAAGAGATAATGAAGCTTAAGTCTCATGACTTCTGGGTACCATCTGATTTTTTAAGATCTAATTCATACTTTCCAAAAGGTTGAAGTTGCCACTACTGGCATATTTATGTCTTACTACTTCATAAGTTGTCAAAAAATCTGCTAGCTTTTAGGCAGTTATTGTATGTAAATCGCAACTTTATAACACTTCTAGACAGCTCTAGCATTATCATGGGTACCATTTATACCTCCTCCATTTCATTTAAAAAGACACTGAACTGGAACTGGTCTGGAATAATTCAGTATGAACAATATTCCCCTTCAGTAAATCTGTTAAACATTGTTTTCCAAATCTAATGATGAATCCTCTAAATTTTATTTTCATTTTTATGGAGCTGTATATACTAGAACACATAGCCTTATGACTCATCTTCACAGCCAACCAAGCAATTCAGTAATCTTGGACAGGGCTGATTTAGCCTGAAATAAGCTTTGCTTTGATTATGTGCAAAATACCATGTGTATCTATTTCTGAACGTATGGAAGATTCTGACACCCCTGGAGAATAAAAATGTGCTCTAATGACATGAGTATGTTATGTGGATAACTGAGATTACTTTATAACTTAAATATGTATGATCACAAGCCTACACTAAACAAACTACAAAACGATTCCAGCATTCCTTCATTCATTCACCTCATTCCGTCGGTCCTAGCACTGCATAGATAGGACATACTACAGAGCAGTGAAAAACAAAAAATGAATGTTAATAGCCTAACTTTTTATATTCACTTCAGAAGCCGTTGTTCCACTACAGCTCCCATCCTTCAGAGAAAACAGACATTTGCCCTGGTTGCAAGGCCAGCACCAGGAAGGAACCATCTGAGTACATTCAGCTGGTGCTCAGCATCTTCTGCAGAAGTGTTTCCAAAGACACGGGAGCTTTGGGCTGGGTGAAAACTATTCACAGAGGAGACCAAGCTGAATTCCTGCCACCTGGAGCATGGACTTTGTCTCTGCCCACCTCAGCTGTCACCATCTGTCCTCTTCAGCTGCCCATCTCACCGTCACCCTCCTGCACAGAGCTGCTCCATCCCCTCAGCGAGCCTCAGCAGAACACCCTCCATCCCATGATCACACGTATTTATATGAACAAAGCCTTTGTGCTGGGTGTGCGTGAACAGAGCCGGAGTTACACACAGTCTGTCATCTCTCCATCGCGTGACGCGTGTGCACAAAGCCTCCCCTCACTGCCCTCGGCCGTGCAAGACCCCGTCTCCCAGTGCCTTGCTCAGATGTTGCAGCTCCTCCAAGGGCAGCATCAGCCAAGATTCAAATCACCCATTATGCAGAGCTGTCAGACCCTGGTCTCTTGCATGCTCAGTGGAGAGCAGCCTTTGGGTACAATTTCTAATTGTCATTGTCATTATTTCTTATGTATTTTGGCAACTAACATTCTAGTGAACTGCACAATAGCTCAAAACATTTTATTTTGCAGCAGAGAAGCAAACTATGGTGCTCCTTCGTGTTTCTGCCATGGTTAAGCAGCTGATTCACTCTCAACATCCTTAAAAGATGACTACATTGATATATTTTCTTTCCAAATATAAATTAAATCCAGGCATGAAAAGAAGGACAAGTATTTCAGAGGCCATGTGGGAGCTTTGGGATCTTTTTACAGGTAGAAAACTCAGTGATTACGCTGACAACAGCATCCCTGAATGCCTCCTGGCTCCTAATCTGCCCATGTCAACTCCTGAGCCTCTATTTTTAATTTAGTACCACTGACCTCAGTATCTGAGTGACAATCTCAGAAACCACACAGACTGAATCACAGCAACAAAGAGTTACATGAGAAAGATCCTGCTTTTGACACAAAAATAAATTCTAAAAATGCTGCGTGGGAAAGCAAGAACTCCCCAGAACTGCTTCTGCAGAGGATTTTCCAGAATCTTCTAAAGACTATCTACAGCTTTAAAGGGAAACCAAAATGCGATTGCAGCACACCCGCCACCAGAGGATGGACACTGAAATACAACACGCATTCAGTGTGCTGGAAATCAGAGAAAGACGAGCAGTCATGCATTTCTACATGGGGGCCCCCTTCTGCATCCCTCCTGCAATAGGGGATCAACACAGAAGAGCCTGCGCCGATACAGAGCCTCGTCGTGCAGAAGCTTGTTGGCAGTGGGATCCGAGGGAGAAGGAAGACCAGCCATCTTCCTCCAGCACCGTTACTCTTCTCATGTGCCTCCAAGGATTCAGCAGCACAGATTTTTCCTTTCTCTGTCTTCTTTCTCCAAATAGGAACAACACAGACTCGATTCCCTATTCTGTCACGTCTGTCTTCTCAGATCATTTTTAGGAAAGGCTGTACAGTGAAAGAGCACTTTTCTAGGCTAGTTCACAATTATAAAGGTGTGCACCGCATAGCGTACATAGCATGTTATGGCAGACAACATTTAATTGCTGCAGTTTCTTGACTGGTAGTTCTGCTTTGATTTCACAGTGACAAAGGTAATAATGGGAATCAAACACCTCACAGCCTGCCTGCAGAGCAGGGTTAATTGACACCTCTGTCTTCAAGACTACTGCTGCTTTAGTCTTGGCTGAGCTCGCCATTCAATCCAGGCCAAATTTAGCCATCACTGACGTTAATTTGTGCCAGTCACCTACTAAATAATTTTGAAAATGAGAAAATAATCACAGGACAGAAAAAACAGGGCAGAGGGATGTCAGTCTGAAAGCCAGCACACTTATCTGACCCGTGGCAGCAAAGAGACATGAAAATAGGGCAGAAGGAAGGGGCACAGAGTTTCATAGGTGACACCATTTCGCATTACATAGAAAAGACAGCAGGATAAACACGGCTATTACTGGAACAGCAGTGTCTACGTTCTTAAATGGTGCTCATTTCTGCTTTAGGGAAAAGAGTTTTACCAAGAACAGCATCATCAATGAAGGAGGCAGCCAAACCTTATAGACTTGTCCATACGTCCCATTTCCAACAACCTGCACCAGTTCAAATATTCCCGCAGGGTCCTGCAAAAAACAGAATAAACAACGTTATTTGCAGCAAAGCCACCACTTCATAGTGGAGCGTAACTGTACACAACCAAAATGAAAACACCAGTGGCGCATCTCCTAATCCTTTGTGTTACACACTAAAGGGGAAATAGGCAGGTAACATTATAAGAAATACATTTAATTAACAGTTTTCAGTCAAGTTGGTCAAAACTATACACAAAACAACTCGGTGAAGATTTATAACACAACAACACAGCAGATACAACAAACAAATGGAGATGTGTGAAAAATACAAGAATTCAACAGATTCAGCTGAGCAACAGAAGGAATAAACTCGGGCTCCTCCTGAGCCTCGCAACACCGAGCTAGCCTAGAGGCTGAAACACTTAGCACTAGCAATGCAACCTAAATAACAGAATTGAAAAAATACTACATAAAGCACCTGAGCCCAATGACCCTACAAAAGGGCAATGGACCCTCCCAGGCAATCTTAACGCTACAGGTGGGCTGAGAAGGCTCAACTGTCCTGTTCTGCAAAAATAACAAGGTGAATCTGACTGATGGATTCAAGTCTTGGCTTTGTACCCAAACTAGATTGCTGCTAATTTACCCAAAAGACTCATGTGTCAGGTGATCAGCGTACCATACCACAAGTCAACTTTCGTCCTACTAGTTTACACCAGTTGCTCCAAAAGCAACCACTGCAGCAGATGTCCTTCTCCAATCACGAGATGCTGCAGCCTTTCAGTTATACAAGACCATCTTGTTGCAAGGCATGGGCAAGTCAATGTTCGCTCCTGCATGACTGAGCACATTAAGAAATCTGTTGCTTCAGTTAAAACTCCCTTGAAAGATTTATATAAAAACATTAAGAACTCAAGAGACCAGTTTCTTGGTTTCTGCCTGAGCCATTTATCAGTCCGCTCATTTCTTGGGATGATATCATCGAGAGATTTATATTAAATATTATTAACTCCATGTGTCAGTTTTACCACATCTGTTTCAGCAATCTGTCATGTCAGTTGATGCCTATCGGTAATGCTGAGCAATGCAATACAGACAAACATTATCTCAGAAGTTCAATTTCTATGACCCTGGTTGCAAAACATTTTTTTTTTTAAGGTATCAAGCTACTTTTCCACTCCATTTATATGTTACGAACTCAATATAAATAATGCTTTCTCCATGTCCAATATGGAAACGTTTACTTCAGCAAAATCCCAGAGGAAACATACAGGCTTTTTTCTGAGCAGATTCTGCCTTTACTGGCACAAATGTCATGATAAATGTCAATAGCTTTCACTGTCAGAGCAACATAGCTCAGACTTCCACAACTGAAAGTACTAATGAGTTAATTGGTTTTACCTTTATGTTAAATGAGTTTTAATTGTATACTTTCTGGATTGTCAACCTCACAAGGCTTTAAAAAAAACCCCAACTAATTAACAATGCATAAACCAGATCAAATCACAGAGGCCACTCAGTGTCACTTCTTTTCCATCTCGTATTTTTAAGACAAGGTAGTAAGGCCTGGCCTTCTAGACTTCAACCCCAATTCCAGAAGCCCTCACACAAAAGGAAATCTATGGGACCACCTCGTGTATGGAGCCAAGCTCAGGCATAAGAACGCTCGAACACTGGGATCTTTGTAAAGGGCTTTGCTTCTCATTTCTTCATTTTTCATTTCCACTAGTCTTGGATATAAAGGAGCCATACACTTTGCTTCAGCAGAGCTGCAGTCAGCAATAACCCATCAGCGCTGCTCAAGCATCAGATGGGGGCCACAAACCTCTGCCTCACGTGCCACCTTCCCACAGAGCGGTGCCGTGGGTGCATGCAGTCCATGCAGCAAAACATGTCGGCTCTCAGAGGAACTCTTCCAAACAAGGGCCTCCGTGCACAGTATCTACCGTACCTCTCTGCAGGCAGCGTGCGCAGCACCTCCACGCCTCTTCTGCTGAAAGCAGCACTGCTGAATTAGGAGGTGCTCATGGTGCGCAGGAATCTAGAAGAACCTAAACTGCATTTTCAACTCAGGGTTCGCAACTGTCTCTCTCACTTAAATGTGTGCTCTGTCTACACTCTTCTTCTCCAAGATTATTTATTACACAAATAGAATAATTTAATGTGCCTCAAAATCAGCTATTCTCTCTCCCTACAATCAATTTCATTCTGATTTACCATCCTAATAGCTTGCTTCTAAAGGTTTCAGACACTCTAGGAAAAACCCAAACAATTATCTAAATAAATGTTAGCATTAACTTTAATATAGCGAAAATCCTACCCTGTCCTTGCCAGCCAATTGAGCATTAATGTCTCAAGCCTCTGCAGCTCTGAATGCAGCCAAAACACTTGGCCATCTCTCTTCTTTTAATCAGGACATCATAGTGAACTGAGCCTTGTTAAGAGTCATAACGGATATTAATCTGGGCTCTGACTTTGCTCCTTGGATTGCCCTCGTTTGCTTGGATATCAGCACTGCATTGTTCGCTGGCATTCTTCACAATGGGCCAACTTCTTAATTATCTTGGAGTTCAGTATCATCTTTGATGTAGTGCTTCCTCTCAGGTACCACTTAAGCCCCCGTAGTCCAATCTAACCCTTCACCAGCCAGTCCCTGCCAAATCGCTGGGTTCACTTTGACAGATGCCAAAACCCTTCCCTGAACATTCATCACTTTAAGGTTAATTACTGTAATGCACCGTGCCACATGGTGGCCTTCTTGCTTTCCTGCAAGTCATCTGCAGAGTCCTCCAAAGGCAAGAGCAAGACTGCTGACCCAGAGGCAGCCAGGCCACATCCATCTCCTCTGCAAGGCGGAATGAAAAACAAGAGCCCGAGCGAAACATCACTTTGCACAATCTCTGCAGCTAAATAAGATACAGGTGTCTGAAGCTCCAGTTCTCCTACAGGGCCTCTGCACATAATGCAGAGATCAGGGGCTTTTTAACCACCTGACGGCCCCGATAAACCCAGGGCAGGAGCACCCCAACACAATGCTCCCGTGACATTTGGAAACTACAGCCCAAACTACCTCTTTCCAGGAAAAGGGGAAAGCCCCAGCAAGCACTCACTTGGAGGGGAGCAAGGCCAGCCCGCGCAGTGTGAAACCAACCCCAGTGACAGTCACACCTCCTCACTGGGCTTCTTGACGGCTGCACCAAACAGCTCCCACTGGCCCTGGGAACACCTGAGACCAGGCAAAGGTAAAGCACCCATCTGTACATAATTCCTACAGCCCAGCCTCACCTGCCTCCCATTTCCCACTAAGCACAAAGCCCAAAGTAAGGCTGCTGATACGCTGAAAAGTTTTCCTCTGAAAGGACACATTTGTCCCTTCCCCTGTCAGGGCTGAACCCTGCCGTGCCAACAGCCTCTGGGAGGTCTCAGCATCAGATGCTTGACACAAAACCTGCTGTCCGGTTTGCAGCACTACTCTTTTTCAAACTTACACTGGTTTCTTATCATTTATTTAACAAGATATGATTCATCTGCTAAAGCTCTGAAGAAGAACTTGCATTATTTCGCCTTCCTCCCCCGAGCAGAGCCAGGTCAAACTTCTGCTTGCCCAGCCAGGACCCTCCTGCCACCTTCACAACCTCCCTGTCTCTGCAGCCTTTCTTCTTTCCGCCTCTGGTCTGGAA
>NW_010145515.1:0-232 GCF_000699245.1 Pterocles gutturalis | reverse complement strand
GGCTGATAGGTGGTCAGCTTCTACGTAAAAAAAGCAAAGTGGAACTAAGGGGCATCATACACAACCCTGTTAACTGTGGCTGTGAAACACTAACAGTGTGGCTTTTAATGGGGCCAAAGTTTGGATTATGAGAAAAACATTAAAAACACAAGAGCATAATGAGAAAAATTCATAGAAAACTAGGTGAATGCTGACTTTTTTAGCTTAAAAAAAAAAAAAAGCCCAAACCTCA
>NW_010145514.1:1545-4351 GCF_000699245.1 Pterocles gutturalis | reverse complement strand
TTTTCGGGGACCCCCCCATCATTTTGGGGTCCCCCGTCTTTTCGGGGGGCTCCTCACCCCCTTTACCCCCTCCCTCTTCTTCCTCATCCTCCTCTTCTTCCATTTCGGGGTCCCCCCCCTTGGACTCTTCGGAATCATCCTCTTCCTTGTCGGAAATTTCTTCATTTTGGGGGTTCCCTAAAATTTTGGGGGTTCCCTCACGTCGGCAAAAATTCCCTAAAATTTGGGGTGTCCCCCCGATTGGAGAAGGAAGAACCACCCCTCCTTGAGGAATAAATTGCCCCCCGAAACGGAAGCGGAATTGAAAAGCGTCGAGAAAGAATTTTTTCGGCGCCAAAAAATTGGGGGGAACCCCCCGATGAACCCCGAAATGAAGCCGTAAATTCCCCCGGCTTGGAAAATTTCTCCCGCAAATTTGACACCGAAAAAGTTTTTCCGCCGAAACGCCCCAAATTTTTCCCCCGTGTTGACCGAAATGAAACCGTAAAGCTCGCGGGCAACTCAAAATCCGCCGGCAAACGGGACATTGGTGACGAACGGGAAGATCCGGTGACGACGCCGACGCCGGATCGATTTTTTCCACCAATTCTTGAAGTTTAGACGTTTCCGAAGACGGGGTGTCGAAAAAAATCGGCGACGTTTCGATGCGGCCGGTGAAAAACCTCCAAGACGCGGCGGCGACGGATTTGCCGGGCGGCGTGTTTTCGTCGGCGGTTTTGGATCTTCCTTCGGTGGGTTTGACAAGGAAGAGTTTGGGGAAGGCGGTGAGGTGGTGGGTGGGCGCGGTGAGAGGTTCGGTGAGGTTTTGGGTGGTTCCGGTGAGGTTCTGGGTGGTTCCAGTGAGATTTTGGGTGGTTCTGGTGAGATTTTGGGTGGTTCCGGTGAGATTTTCGGCGGTTGCATTGAGTTGGAAGGTCCCGGTGAGGTTCTGGGTGGTCCCGGTGAGATTTTCGGCAGTTGGGTTGAGTTGGAAGGTCCTGGCGAGGTTCTGAGTGGTCCCGGTGAGATTTTCGGCAGTTGGGTTGTGTTGGAAGGTCCTGGTGAGGTTCTGGGTGGTCCTGGGTGGTTCCGGTGAGATTTTGGGTGGTTCCGGTGAGATTTTCGGCGGTTGGGTTGAGTTGTTGGGTTGTTGGGTTGAGTTGGAAGGTCCTGGTGAGATTTTGGGAGGTCCTGGTGAGGTTCTGGGTGGTCCCGGTGAGATTTTCGGCGGTTGGGTTGAGTTGGAAGGTCCCGGTGAGGTTCTGGGTGGTTCCGGTGAGATTGTCGGTGGTTGGGTTCAGTTGGAACGTCCTGGTGAGGTTCTGGGTGGTCCCGGTAAGATTTTCGACCGTTGCGTTGAGTTGTTGGGTCGTTGCATTGAGTTGGGAGAACCCGGTGAGGTTCTGGGTGGTTCCAGTGAGATTTTCGGCGGTTGGGTTGAGTTGGAAGGTCCTGGCGAGGTTCTGGGTGGTCCCGGTGAGATTCTGGATGGTCCCGGTGAGATTTTCAGCAGTTGGGTTGAGTTGGAAGGTCCCGGTGAGGTCTTGGGTGCCAGCGTTGAGGTGTTGGGTCGTTGCGTTGAGTTGGGTGGTTCCGGTGAGGTTCTGGGTGGTCCTGGTGAGGTTCTGGGTGGTCCCGGTGAGATTTTGGGTGGTCCCGGTGAGATTTTGGGTGGTCCCGGTGAGATTTTGGGTGGTCCCGGTGAGATTTTGGGTGGTCCCGGTGAGATTTTGGGTGGTCCCGGTGAGATTTTGGGTGATTGTGTTGAGTTGGAAGGTCCTGGCAAGGTTCTGGGTGGTCCCGGTGAGGTTCTGGGAGGTTCCGGTGAGATTTTCGGCGGTTGGGTTGAGTTGTTGGGTTGTTGGGTTGAGTTGGAAGGTCCTGGTGAGATTTTGGGAGGTCCTGGTGAGGTTCTGGGTGGTCCCGGTGAGATTTTCGGCGGTTGGGTTGAGTTGGAAGGTCCCGGTGAGGTCTTGGGTGCCGGTGTTGAGGTGTTGGGTCGTTGGGTTGAGTTGGGAGGTCCTGGTGAGGTTCTGGGTGGTCCCGGTGAGGTTCTGGGTTGTCCCGGTGAGATTTTGGGTGGTCCCGGTGAGATTTTCGGCGGTTGCGTTGAGCTGTTGGGTTGTTGGGTTGAGTTGGAAGGTCCCGGTGAGGTTCTGGGTGGTTCCAGTGAGATTTTGGGTGGTTCCGGTGAGATTTTCGGCGGTTGGGTTGAGTTGGAAGGTCCCGGTGAGGTTCTGGGTGGTCCTGGTGAGATTTTCGGCGGTTGCGTTGAGTTGTTGGGTCGTTGTGTTGAGTTGGGAGGTTCCGGTGAGGTTCTGGGTGGTCCTGGTGAGATTTTCGGCGGTTGCGTTGAGTTGTTGGGTCGTTGTGTTGAGTTGGGAGGTTCCGGTGAGGTTCTGGGTGGTCCCGGTGAGGTTCTGAGTGGTTCCGGTGAGGTTCTGGGTGGTTCCGGTGAGATTTTCGGCAGTTGGGGTGAGTTGGAAGGTCCCGGTGAGGTTCTGGGTGGTCCTGGTGAGATTTTCGGCGGTTGCGTTGAGTTGTTGGGTCGTTGTGTTGAGTTGGGAGGTTCCGGTGAGGTTCTGGGTGGTCCTGGTGAGGTTCTGGGTGGTTCCGGTGAGATTTTCAGCAGTTGGGTTGAGTTGGAAGGTCCCGGTGAGGTTCTGGGTGGTTCCGGTGAGATTGTCGGTGGTTGGGTTCAGTTGGAACGTCCTGGTGAGGTTCTGGGTGGTCCCGGTAAGATTTTCGACCGTTGCGTTGAGTTGTTGGGTCGTTGCATTGAGTTGGGAGAACCCGGTGAGGTTCTGGGTGGTTCCAGTGAGATTTT
>NW_010145514.1:0-1485 GCF_000699245.1 Pterocles gutturalis | reverse complement strand
TCCCGGTGACATTTTGGGTCGTTCCGGTGACATTTTCACCGCTCCCAGTAAGATTTTGGGTCATTCCGGCGAGATTTTGGGTCGTTCCGGTGACATTTTGGGTCGTTCCGGTGACATTTTGCCCATTTCCGGCGCCATTTTGTCCATTTCTGTCGAGATTTTGCCGATTTCCGGCACCATTTTGACCGCTCCCAGTAAGATTTTGGGTCGTTCCGGCGCCTTTTTGCCGATTTCCATCAAGATTTTGCCGATTTCCGTCGACATTTTGCCGATTTCCGTCGAGACTTTTCAGATTTCTGTCGACATTTTGCCCATTTCCATCGACATTTTGCCCATTTCCGTCGACATTTTGCCCATTTCCATCGACATTTTGCCCATTTCCGTCGAGACTTTTCAGATTTCTGTCGACATTTTGCCCATTTCCATCGAGATTTTGCCGATTTCCGGACAAATTTTCCCCTTTTCCGTCGAGATTTTGCCGATTTCCGGCCAAATTTTCCCCTTTTCCGGCCAAATTTGGAAGCGCGGGGAGAAGAAAATCCAGATGTTGGGGTACGGGATGAGGATTCATCTGAACGTCGGGATATTTTTCCCGATGCCGATGAAAATGAACTTTTAAATTTCCCCGGGTAGTGAAGCGATTGCCGCAAACGTTACATTTATACGGCCGCTCGCCCGTGTGCGACCGCAGGTGAATTTGCCGAGCGCTTTCGCTCCCAAATTTTTTTCCACAAAATCCGCATCCGTAACGATTCCCTAAATCCAACCCCCCGGAATTTAACCCGAAATTTTTGGGCCGTAAAAATCCCGGCGGAGAAGCCACGCCGCTCAAAGGGGGAAAAAACGACGCGATTCCGAAATTTTTCGTTTGGGTTTTAAGGCCGAAATGAGGCAAAATTTGAAAAAATTGGGGTTTTGGGGGCTCGTTTTTTGGGGTGAAGGAATTTTTCGGGTGCTCGAGGGTTCCCAAAAGTAAAACTTGGCGACAAATTTCTTCCGTCAGCTGCATTTGGTGGAGTTGGCGTTGTTGGAGGAGGCGGAGTTCTTCCAAAATTAACGGGAGGTTGAAGGAGGGGGAGCCCCCAAATTGAGGGGGACCCCCAGTTGGGGGGGGGTCGGGTTCGGCGTCCATCTTGGGGGGGGATGAGGAGGAAGAAGGGGGGGAGCCTGCGGGAGGAGAAAAGCCCCCAAAAAAATCCCCGTTGGCTACCGAAAAATTATTATTTTCCCTCAAAATCAGCGTTATCACCCCAAAATCGACTTGAAACCCCTCGAAAATCCCAGTTAACACCCCAAAAATCCCAGTTAACCCACAAAAATCCCAATTAACCCACAAAAATCGCCATTACCCCACAAAAATCACAGTTAACCCCCAAAAATCCCAATTACCCCCCAAAAAATCCCAGTTAACCCCCAAAAATCCCTGTTAACCCCCCAAAATCCCAGTTAACCCCCTAAAATCCCAATTACCCCCCAAAAAATCCC
>NW_010145513.1:349-636 GCF_000699245.1 Pterocles gutturalis | reverse complement strand
AAAAAAATGACATCTTTGTAAAGGTACACAGCCATTTCTATGCTATCGGTCCAGAGGATAAGTTATGAAGGAAGTGAGCATCAGAAATTATCCTGTAAAGTCAACGCTGTGGATTTTAACCCTTTCAACCTTACCAGGTCTGAGCGGGTGTATTTCTATATTCCAAGCGTTTCTGTTCACTGTATCATCAACTACGACCGCAGGCCCGCATAAAAATGCCAAGCAATTTTTAGCACAAGCTCAGCATGGCTAGATGCCATGCTCTTCATATGGCACGAAGCCCTTCT
>NW_010145513.1:0-278 GCF_000699245.1 Pterocles gutturalis | reverse complement strand
AATCTTGCCATCCACTGTAATGAAAGGGTAGTTTAGCAGCAAAAAAATGTGGGGGGGACATTGTTACTCAAGTTCCAGTAGAGGTTGGGAGGCTGGCACAGGAGGGAGAAGTGGGGGAAAGCTATTTCAAGTGGTAGTGCACCCATAAATAAATAAATATTGACATTTTATGCCAGGATCTGTGCTGTCGTTGGAAAGGGCGGGCAGGCAGGGAACACAGGACACATTCAGAAGACCAGAGAGATGATTTAGATTGAGAAAAGTGTTACATATATATA
>NW_010145512.1:0-23406 GCF_000699245.1 Pterocles gutturalis | reverse complement strand
TAAAAATAATAATAATATGAACTGTATTCCAACTAATATCACTGTGCTGCCCAGATAGTCTGTCCAATCAAAAATGAGCCTTCATCATAAATAAAAACATTAAAAGATCTAAAATGTACTCCATTTATCCTAAGACTTAACATCATAGCATTGAATCGTATGTTTTTCCAAATGCCTGGGAAAATGAGTGTATCTTGGGGTATAACAAGAAAGTCAGCAGACCAAACAGCTAGGTAATTTCAAACTGCCTCCAGTAAAAATGACTGCAGATTTCTGTCTGAAAAAAAGAATTTTTCTAGTTACCTTATTAAAGTTATCAATAGAAGCAAGGGTGATTTTTGTGAAGTTTTAATCATCACACAAAAATAAAAATAAACATCTCACATGACCTGAAGTGTAAGATAAGCTTAAGAAAAATGCAGAGAATAGCGACACCTTGTCATGAGAAAACAGGCCAAGTCATGTACAAGTTCTTCAAGTGACAAGGGTGTGCACAGCAAGTGTTTGAAATAATTATGTTCCGTTGATTAAGACCAGTACAAGAATCACTGATGAACAAGACTGTTCTTGATCTTGAACCAAGATGTATATGTATATGTTTGGTGTAACCCCACTTCAGCCCCGTTTTGTCAATTTTGAGACCCTTCTCTTCATATAACCCCTGTCCACCGCTAACTTACTTGATTTTTGATCATTTTCTCCTTTCCCCTCTAATTCTCTCTGAAAAGTGGCAAACCTCCCTAGAAAATAAGTCAGGTCACCAGATAGGGATCTCTGTCCTCTGCAGCAGGAAGTCTCCCACTGTTATCCATTGGCCGCTTCTTCTTATGCTCTTGTGTGGTTCAGAATCAACCAGCGTAGGTGCTTCATTTGGCACCATTCCCCTACAACTTCAGTCTTGCAGAGCTGCTCCCTCTTTCTGAACCACCATATGGGTCAAAGGCTTTGAAAGTGCAGGGATGATGTTCTAACAACCACTGGTGCCCTGTGGTACATCACTGCCGTAGCTGAGGATGCATATACCCGTCTGAGCAGACTGCCAACCCCCTCACCTTTTTTTTCCTCTTTTTTTTTTTTTCCCAAGTTGACGTACAAACTGCTCACTACATCTGTTAGCCATGCTAAAGGTGCCTGACTCTCTCTAACCAAAGGTCAACTGAGACAAAAGGTTCAAGCACTCTGTGATCAAGGACAGATGGAAGCTTGTTATAAACTGCTAGATCTTGCTAGAAAGCTTGACAGAAGTCAAGGCTCCTGTGGTTATCCTTACATGGGAGAAGTGGTACATTCAGGTTCCTTGGAGGGTTTCTGGGAGCTTCTCAAGAATCTCAAATAAGGCCCACAGAAGAACAAGAAAATCTCAAAGCAGAGCCCAGAAAACTTTGTGCAAACTGCTGCATCTGTTTTGTGCTGTAACTGCACCTCTTTTTCATGGAATAAGCATGAAATACAATAAGTTGTATATTACACTGAAAAAAAAAAAATCAGGATAAGCTGATTTACCTTCTCAGCTCTGCAATTACAAAGAAATGTTGCAGTTCTAGGCAGAGGTACAAAATAATTGGTTTTCTACTTAATTTGTTATTGTGATTATGTTTTATTCTTATAACAGAATATTGTCAAAATACCTGTTTTACACAAATAGATTTTGTTTGGTGGGTTTTTTGTTTTTTGTGAGTGGTATGAAAAAGTGAATTTGGAAATGTCCAGTGAAGTGAGCATATATATAAGAATTTACATCTGTAAGCAAAGTCTTACCTTGTTTTGCCAATTTTTGATCAGAATTAAACATTCTAATGTGTTTGCTAGAAATGAAATATTCATTTTGGTATGCTGAAAATAAGTTAATCATTGTATTCAATTTGTACATTAAGCTATATTTTTCTTTGATACATTGCTGTAATAGAGTATGAAAACAAGACAAAGAGAGTAGCCTGAGGAAGAGATCGGAGTTCTTAGTGATCAGTATTCTTGAGGAAATGCATCTGATGGTCGGCCTAGAGGAATGAGCAAATAGTGCACTGCCAAAAAATTATCTAATATAAATAACTTCCGGCAGTGAGTTCTGAATCTGAAAAAAAAAACCCGCTCTGCTACATACACAAATCTTCTTGGGAAGAGAATGAGAGCATGGATTGTATATGACAGGTACATAGACGCATTGCTTAATCTTCTTGAGGGTGCTCAGATACAGCAATGATAAAAACAAACACAGGGTCTTACATAGTGTAGACTTTTGTCACAATCTGATATCTGAATAGTTAAATGTCTTTTTAATAAAGTCAAAGGAGTGAAGTCTGTATACTAGGAAATAAGCATCCATGAAGATAAATGAAAGCAAGAATCATGATGAAAGACAAGTGGAAAACTGACTGATTTTTATTTTATTGAATTAACTACAAAAAATGAAACTACAGAAAATGCAGGAAGACACATTAGAAAGAGAAACGAGAATTTGTAAAGGATTTACAGTTGTGCAAACAGAGTGGGATAAGCATGACCATTCTTTCTCCTCCAATATATACATGTATGCTATGTAATTAAAGCACAGTGTGTCATCAAAAGCAAGTTTACATGTATTTTTGAAATGTTTATTTTATTTATAATCCCACAACAAATATATGTAACCCATTAAAAAAAAATAAAATACATACAGAGAGAGAGAGAGAGTTAAACTTTTCTAAAGAGCCTCCATCATGCGTATGTTATAGCAGTAAAATAAATTAATTTAAATTGTATCTGTTAGAACTATTAAATGGGAGGAATTTTCTACAGGCTTTTCTGACAGGAAGTAGTGCAGGACTAAAATTTTTAATTTACAGAAAAAAAAATGTACAAAATCCAACAGTTAAAGGTGTTTTTTTTAATAGCTCATATTATGAAATCAAGTGTTGTTATTGAGATCAGAAAGGTCACCTGTTGACAGCGTTAGTAACTTTCAACAACTATTGTGGTAAAAGGGAATTAATTGCCTAATGAATTAAAAATACAAATGTTTTCAGTATTTGTTGCTTTGAAGACAGCTCATGATAGGACCTGACTCACAAGGTATGTGTCTTATGGTGCACCTCCATGAAAATATATGATGAATTCACACCCAATTTTCTCCTGAGGCTTTGTGATCTGAGAAGTTAGTTGTCAATGCCTTTGGTCTGCAAATAAGTAACAAGTTACAGGACTGCAAGGTCATGGATGTCATATTTTGGAAACACACATATATATGTATATGTTGCTTCAAAAACTGGTGTGTAGGCTATTAGTATTCAAACGCTAAAGAAGCATCAAATGACAGAACAGATCTGGAAAGTTATTCCATATTCAGAATAATGTTGTAGATAGAGATTCCAGATGAGAATCTGCTGCTTTACTGTTGTACTAAAATTAAAAAAAATTGTAGAGCTTTCAGGTGATAAATGTTAAATGAAGACAAGTTTAAAACCTCAAAACAATATATGGAAAAATAAGCAGTTTGCTGGAAGGGAAAACCAGAAAACATTTGCTTAATAAATTATATTCTAACCTATATTGCTCCATACAGTATAATAAATGTGTAAATGGTAAGAGGAGAAAGTTTGTTTTGGTTTTTTAATTGTTTCTAAGAATGCATTCGATTTCTCTAATAACTGTTAAAATCAAGTTATACTGGAGAAGAAACACTTTTCTTCATTGTGATGAATAGAAAAAAAAGAACAAAAGTTTTGCTGGTAATTCAAAAAATGGGGGAAAAAGAGACCCAGAGTTGTGTCCTTCAAAATAAGGTACAAAACTGCTAGTTTTTTGACAGGGTGTGAGTGTGTGCCCTGGCTCCTCTTCTTTTACTAAGATGATGACAGCAAGAAAGAGTCTGCACTCACCCCAGGTTCCCACAACTCTTCATGGTGCTGACACTGAGGTGACATCAGAATCCTCTGTCAGCCTTGACAAAGTGTCAGAAGTACCCACCCAACTCCAAACCCATAATATTTCATTGTCATTGATGTTTATGGCTTAGAAATGAACATTTTAAAATGGCGCTATGAAGCAAAATCAGTCTGTCCTGAATCCCTGAGTTTTAACACATTATTTAATATCTAACTTTACAGAAATGTTTTCCATCCTATAAGCTCATATGTACTACTTAGAATTCTATACAGTATCATATGGGAATAACAGTATTTATCCACTGAAAGGATTTATCATTTACGTTAGATTATTTGCCATAAGACATAAATTTTAACAAGATCTTCATATCTGTTAGAATATCAGACTGATAGCAGAATTAGGAATCATAATAATTTAAAAAAAAAACCCTACAACATTTCTTAATTATGACACTTTAAAGAATATTTTTTTTTTCAGGTAAGATGAAATTTGAAACTATTCAGTTAACAGATATTTACTGTTTTTACAGTCAACTGATATTTTACTATGAAGCTTTCTAAAAGTGATTTTTTTTCTTTTTCTTCAAAACAATCAGGCTGTTCAGCATGCAGACAGCTAATCATAAAATCATCATAGAATCGTGGAATCATTAAGGTTGGAAAAGACCTCAAGGATCATCAAGTCCAACCCAATACCACCTAACTCACTAAACCATGCATAGATAAGATGAATTTTGCATCTCCAGCCTATTGAGTAAGCAATCCTTAAATAAAAGCCTGTAAGAAAACAGCAGCCTTGCTTACAATTCTCAGAAAAGTTTACAAGTATTTTTTGAACATCAGCATTTCACGAAATCTATTTATTCCCTCAAATCCAAATATATCTCTGACTGGATTTCTTAAAATGATGTTAGTTAGGATCTGTTAGTCTCAGCTTACGTGTGTGGAATAGTGATGAATGAGAGAGAAGTTCTTCACTGTCGAAGAACAGTAAAAATTATTACATATAACATTATTTACTATATTTGTTATGAGGACTTAGAAGTGTAAAGTCACTCTGTTAGTTTGAAGGTATTTACACCTGCTGAGTTCTGCAAATCAGAGGAGGCTGAGAGGAGACCTTATCACTCTCTATCTAACTCCTCTGAAACGATGTTGTAGTGAGGTGGGTGCTGGGCTCTTCTCTAAAGTAACAAGTGATAGGACAAGAGGAAATGGCCTCAAGTTGCACCAGGGGAGGTTTAGGCTGGATATTAGAAAAAATTTCTTCACTGAAAGAGTAATCGGGCATTAGAACAGGCTGTCCAGGGAAGTGATGGAGTCACGATCCCTGGAGGTGTTCAAGAAACATGTAGAAGTGGTGCTTATCACATCCCAAAGTAAAATAAAAGTCCTTTTCACATTTCAAAAACATATTGAAAGCTGCTGACGTTTCACTTTGTGACATGTTAAAACACACAGCTTTACCTTTGGCACTCAAAACCAATTTATTCATAATCACTGTAGCCATACCACTTAAAACATAAACAAATTATATTTTTTGCAATAGAAGTTTAATTGCAATGCTGTATATTGTAATACTACATCATTTAAAATACTGAGAATGTGACTGATCAGACAGCACAGTCTTTCCGCAAAACCTTTGTTTCTTTCCTTTGTAAGTTCAGTCCTGAAGAAACCTGAAGCAGGAGAGCTCAAAAAGAGAAGAAACAGGAAGACTAAAATCCTGTTCAGAGAGTCTATAACCTACTCAACTAAGCATCTGCAGTATAGAACTTTCATCACGTTTGGTTATTTCAGATGTTATCCAAAGCCCGCCAAAAGAAGTGAGAAGAATCTCCAGTGTTTTAAATGCTTTCTAGATGAGATATTGGAGTTTGATTAAAAAAAATATTTACGCAAACACACTTTAAGTGCTGCTGTATTTTAGTTTAATGACAGTCGCTGAGGTCAGCTGCCTTGGGGCGGCCCAGCCAGCACCGGACCCACGGATCTTGAGGTGCCCCAGGGGCGTGCCGGGAGTTTCCTGTGCCAGGGAAACCCTGGGAGAGCGGAGTGACCTGACTGCAGGCCAGGACAACAGTGACCACACCCCGTCCTTAAAATCCGCCTCAGGGAGGGCAGCAGCTGCCCACTGCACACACAGAGGACAAGCATCAAGTGGACACCCCCCCCACAGCATGCAGTAGGAGCCAGTGACACAGCTGCAAGCAGTCTGAAGAATACAAAGAAGGATTACAAGACTTTGGGAGCAGCAGTGAAGGACTCAGGAGCACAGGTAGTCTTTTCATCAATCCTCCTGGTTAAAGGGAAAGGGAGGGAAAGGGATGATAAAATTGAGAAAATCAATGCATGGTTAAGGGAGCGGTGTCAGGGGCTTTGGCTATTTATACCATGGGACTCACTTTGAGAAATCTGGTCTTCTGGGGGCTGACGGGGTACATCTTTCAGAGAAGGAGAAGAGTGTAGTTGGCAACAAGCTTTCCAACTTAGTCAGGAGGGCTTTAAACTAGAATTGCTGGGGGAGGGGATCCTAAATCCATCCCACTTTGAGGCCAATGACAGTAATGGATGCCCTGGGCCTGGAGTAGGATCACAGGCCAGGAAGGACAAGGGAACCCCAACTGGTAATCCAGCTGCAATGGGGACCCAACTTAAGTGCCTATGCACATGGAACGTGGGTCACACGCAAGAAGAGTTACGGACGCTGTGCGCGTACAGGGCTATGATGTCATTAGCATCACTGATATGTGGTGGGATGACTCTCATGACTGGAGTGTAGGAATAGATGGTTATAAACTCTTTAGGAAAGATAGGAAGGGGGAGAAGGGGAGAAGGTATTGCCCTCTATGTCAGAGACCAGCTGGACTCCATGGAGCAACACGTGGGGATGGATGAGGATGCCAGAGAGCTTATGGCTCAGGGTTAAAGGGAAGGCAGGGGAAGGAGATGTTGCAGTGGAGGTCTGCTACAAGTTGCCTGACCAAGAAGACTGAGTGGATGAGGCCCTCTATAAACAGATAGAAACAGCTTCATGTTTGCAAGCTATGGTCCTCATGGGGGACTTCAACCACCCCAGTATCTGTTGGCAGGACAACATAGCAGGGCACCAGCAATTGAAGAGGTTCCTGGAATGCATCAATGACAACTTCCTCTTCCAGGTGGTACAGGAACTGATGAGAAAAGGTGCTATGCTGGACCTTGTTCTTACCAACGAGGAAGGGCTAGTGAGCAATGTGAAGCTCAAGGGCAGCCTTGGCTGCAGTGACCATGAAATGGTAGAGTTCAAGATCCTCAGGGAGTCAAAGAGGGTGCGCAGCAAGCTCACTACTCTGGACTTCAAGAGAGCAGAGTTCGACTGGACCTGCTTGTCAGAGTGCCATGGGACAAAGCCCTGGAGGGAAGAGGGGCCCAATAAAACTGTTCAGTATTCAAGGGCCATCTCCTCCAAGTGCAGGAGCAGTGCATCCCAAGAAAGAGGAGGGCGGGTAAGAATGCGAGGAGGCCTTCATGGATGAACAAGGAGCTCCTGGACTTACTCAGGTGCAAAAAGAAAGTATATAGAGAGTGGAAGCAAGAAAGGGTTAGCTAGGAGGTATACGGAGAGGCTGTCTGAGCAGACAGGGATCAGGTTAGGAAAGCTAAAGCCCAGATAGAATTAAGTCTAGCCAGTGACATAAAGGTGAACAAGAAGAATTTCTACAAGTACATCGGTGATAAAAGGAAAACTAGGGAAGATGTGGGCCCTCTCTGGAAAGAATTGTGAGACCTGACCATGAGGGATATGGAGAAGGGCGAGGTGCTCAATGACTTCTTTCCCTTGGTCTTCACCAGCAAAGGCTCTGGCTGCACTGCCCAAGTTGCAGAAAATGAAGGTAATAACTTGGAGAAGGAAGAACCACCCACTGTAAGTGAAGATCAGGTTCAAGACCATCTAAAGAACCTGAAGATGCACAAGTCCATGGGACCTAATGATATCTTTCCACAGGTCCTGAGGGAACTGGTGGATAAAGTTGCCAAGCCATTAGCCATCATATTTGAAAGGTCACGGCAGTCGGGTGAAGTTATCACTGGCTGGAAAAGGGGAAACATAGCCCTCATTTTCAAGAAAGGTAAAAAAGAAGACTCAGGGAACTACAGGCCAGTCAGTATCACCTCTGTGCCTGGCAAGATCATGGTGCAGAACCTCCTGAAGGCTCTACTAGGACACATGCAAAATGAAGGAGAGGTTATTGGTAACTGGCATGGCTTCACCAAGGGCAAATCGTGCCTGACAAAGCTGGTGGCCTTTTATGATGGAGTTACAGCACTGGTGGATAAAGGAAGAGCAGCTGATGTAATCTACCTGGATTTCTGCAAGACATTTGACACTGTCCTGCACAATATCCTGGTGGCCAAACTGGAAATATATGGATTTGATGGATGGATGGACCACCTGCTGGATAAGAAATTGGCTGGATGGTCACACTCAAAGAGTTGTGGTCAACAGCACAATGTCTGAATGGAGCCGGTGACGAGTGGCGTTCCTCAGGGACCGGTACTGGGACCGGTGCTATTTAACATCTTAGTTGACGACATGGACAGTGGGATCAAGTACACCCTCAGTAAGTTTGCCAGTGACACCAAGCTGTGCGGTGCAGTCAACGTGTTAGAGGGAAGGGATGCCATCCAGAGGAACCTGGACGGGCTTGAGAGGTGGGCCAATACCAGCCTCATGAAGATCAACAAGGCCAAGTGCAAGGTCCTGCACATGGGTTGGGGCAATCCCAAGCACAAATACAGGCTGTGTGGAGAATGGCTTGAGTGCATCTCTGAGGAGGACTTTGGGGTGCCAGTTAATGAAAAACTAAACGAGCCAGCAGTGTGTGATCATGGCCCAGAAGGCCAACCAGATCCTGGGCTGCATCAAAAGGAGCATGGCCACCAGGTCGAGGCAGGATTCTGCCCCTCTACTCTGCTCTGGTGAGACCCCACCTGGAGTACTGCATCTAGGTCTGGGCCCCCCAAAGCAAGAAAGACATTGAGCTATTGGAGCAGATCCAGAGGAGGGCTACAAAGATGATCAGAGGGCTGGAACACCTCCCCTGTGGGGACAGGCTGAGAGAGTTGGGGTTTTTCGGCCTGGAGAAAAGAAAGCTCTGGGGAGACCTTATAGAGGCCTTCCAGTACCTGAAGGGGGCCCACGAGAAAGCTGGGGAGGGACATTTTCAAGGGCATGTAGTGACAGAATGAGAGGTAATGGATTTAAATTGGAAGAGGGCAGATTTAGACTAGATATTAGGAAGAGATTCTTTACTGTGAGGGTGGTGAGGCACTGGAACAAGTTGCCCAGAGAAGCTGTGGATGCCCCATCCCTGGAGGTGTTCAAGGCCAGGCTGGATGAGGCTTTGAACAACCTGGTCTAGTGGAAGGTGTCCCTGCCAATGACTGGTGGGTTGGAGCTAGACGATCATTAAGGTCCCTTCCAACCCAAACTATCCTATGACATTTAAGATTTAAATGAAAATGAGGTTATTTTACTACTTCTATTATTTTTTTTTCTTTTATTGTGATACGTTGTCGAAGAATCAAAAGGTTATGTTTTATCTTCATTTGCAGAAATGCAAATTATTTTATTGGTTTCAAGAGAATGGAGAAAAATAAATCTTCCTACTGAAAATTCTAAGAAGAAAAGTCTTCATAGTTCGTATATTAGAATCATGGCTAGATTCCCAGGGGTTAGAGAGGTGGGGAGAATGACACTTAGCTAAGTGCCTAGATACTTATGGTCAGCAGTTTGGACCCACTAGAATTCACAAAAATGGAACTGCTCTCAGTAAGCCTGTTTCTGTCCCTTGGACAAAATTAATTGCCTAAATCCACATATTTCACAACAACCTGAAAAGAGACAGTTAAAATGAAACATATCTACCACTGTTGAAGGGACAGGTGACAATACCTGATGCCACGAAAGAGGAGTTTCTATTCCTTCTTTCATTCATTGAAGCACTGCTGACAGCACTGAGATGTTCTCTTGGCAGTAGGAAGCAGGTAACGGTATGCAAGCCTCTCTGCTTGCAGGACCACAATGCAAGCACACACTAGAATATGTGTATTAGCATGTTTTTGACACGTCAGAGGTGCTACAACTTTTTGTGATTGAATAGCTGTTAAATGGAGTTTTCTGCTCAGTTTGAAAAGCAGCATCCCATAGGACTGGTTATCAATTATCTACGTGCTTCTTGTGCATTGATTGCTTCAGTAGCTCAGCACCAGTCAAAGCAAAATTATTTCTGAAATAATGATCACAATTGTTTTATTAAAGTCTATTGTATGCTCTAGTTTTCCTAGTCATCAATATAGAAAAATTATTTTGTTTAAGGGTTTCAAGGACACATTTAGAATCTTTTTTCATTGGCATGACAGTTACTGTCTGAGTAAAGAATTATCCAGAATTTGAAGCAGTCTGGCAATGGCATCTATACAAACACTGGAAGGAAAATGTTCTTGACATTTCAAAGACATGTAGACTATCATTTTGTTTGCCTGAAAATTAATTCAGTTATTCTGGGGAAAAATGTAAACAGTTGGTATTTACATTTTGTCCTTTAAATATACCTGTTCCTGAAAAGTTGGGGGCGGAGGGGGGGAGCAGATATTGCACTAGTATTATACTGAAATTTTAGCATCTCTTGAACAAACTCTACTAACGTGTAGAATCTTGCCTCTGACTTACAACGTGGATTTTGCCTCCTGCAAGTAAAGAAACTAGCAAAACCTTCCAGATCACTGTTATGTATTCAATAGTCCCTTTATAAGAGTGCCTTAGAACAAACTCTATCTGTCCATCAGTTAATACCCACAGAGCAACCTAATGTACCAGTCACTACAGTATTCTGTATGATCCCTGCAGGTTCATTTTGCAGCAGTTCAGGGAGGATGGTTAAAGGCACGGAAAATATAATATGTAATCCAGAGACAACTGAGTGATGATGAGCATGATAGTACGCTTGGCTACAAGGATCATACTCAATGACAGCTAAATCAAATGGACTGTAATGTCAGTTTATAATCCTTTCTTACAGTCTTGTGGCATCCTCAAAAATAAGCTGTGCACTTTTAAATAGAATAATTTGTTGTGTTGGGTTTTTTTTCTTGCAAGTGTTTTTTAGATGTCATTATTCCTTCTTATTATCAAAATCCTAGAAAGGCTGCAAATTCTCAATCCCTTACTCTTCATCTTTGTTTGATTTTATTAACTGATAGACGCAAACAAGATTAATTGTAAGCATAGCGCATACCTTTTAGTCATGACATCCTTACAGATGGTGGCTGCACTGTAGTGCAAACACATCAGATTATCAAGTGATGAAAGCTCCACAGCTTCCCCTGATTTAATCTGTGATTCTATTTCCTGATTTATATTAATGATCCAGTCATCTTCTTTCAGTGACATTAAACCTTCTTCCCCCCCCCCCCCCAAGAAATATGCATAAAATGAATTTTACTTCATCAGAGAAGTGTGGTTTCAGCTGTTTCTGTGTCACCTCTCGCTGTTGTGGTTTTTATGTTGGTCTTCCCTGCTAAAAACAGGAAATGTAATAGACAGAATCAAAGCTAATATACGTAATTTTCTTTTTACTGAAGGAAAGTTTAACATGGTCAGGACTTTAGAGTATAGCTCAATGATACAGAAGCCATCCTATTTAAAAGGAGTTTCAGACAGTTAAATACAGGACACGTGTTACAATTGAACCAGCAGAGTCAGAAAGAGAAAAAGTGTCAGCCATGGGACTTTTAAGTCCTCTGGACAGAAGCTATGCCCTTTCATCTGATTATTCACTCTTCTGAGACACACAAGTTCTGTTCCATATGTGAATTGCATGAAAAACACTACTGATTCAGCAGGTTTTCCTCACATTGGTAACTTACATTAATGTAGTGCATATGTAAATGACTGAGACAGAGAAAACAAGGATCTTCTAACCTTATATTTTTAGCAGGGTTTGACTTATTGGAATTTTGAATCAAATCAATGTCTGTCTCCTGGTGGGCTGTCTCTAGGCTTCCCTTCAACAATTCTCTTGTTCCAGAATTTTTGTCTGAAGTACTACTTCTATGTTGTACATATTTGTCTGTATTGAATAAATCATTGCTGTCATAGCATCTGTGAGTTGGCAAAAACTGGCAGATACACAGCAAGGATACAGCTTTTTTTTTTTTTTTTCTGGATAGCTCATTAGAGACATCCTGCCACTCCCTGAATGCACAGATTTAACTAGATTAAAAATGGGATCTAATTTGCCCCACAGAGCTTAATCCTCTTACACCAACTCAGGCATGTTATTCAAGTTTGTGTAAAGAAAGAAGGAAGAGAGAAAATGTATAAAAGGTGTTAATTTAATTAATTCAGACCTTTCAATCAGATACTTTCATAATTTGTGTCCTCTCTTTAATTCAAAAAAATTAGTTTTGTTTGGATGCCTTCTAAGGTCTCTGGTGCTGCAGTTACTCTGTGAATTTGTGCTTTCTCACTTCCATCTTTCCACGATCAAGACTCTTCTGTCAGTAGGCAGGCTGACACCTGAGATGAAAAGCTGGATTTTGATTTGGTAAGGCTACTGTTTTCTGTTTGCATCGGCTGAGATAATATCTTCAATTGCCTAAGAAGTCAGGAGAATTGTGACTTTGTCCATCCATGGTTCTATCCCAGAAGTTTGCAATGAATAGAGCTCTGTATGCCTTGCAAATTACTTTTACTATGATAATACTCCAGAGATTTAGAAAGGTGCACGGACACTACAGGACACTAGGACACTGTGCTATTAAAATCCTCTTTTTTCCCCATATTAGCTGCATTGCAGGAGATCCTGAGATGTTATTGAACTTCATTCAACCTGAATGTTGGTGATTCAATTACAAATCTATGTACTAATGTGCTCAGTTTCAGTCATATCCTCTAAGCATTATAGTTCTAGATTTTGTCTTGCATGAATAAATGTTTGAGACTGGATGATATCAGTGAAGTGATACATTCAAAACTTTCAGAAAATCTTAAGTTAATTGTAGGAGGCCAGCCTCCATGCAGTCTTACCAGTGGGGAAACATTAACTGAAAAGGAGTATTTGGTGAACAATAAAAAGATTGCACTATTACCAAATTCAAAAAACACCTAAACAAATCTTTTTATATAGATTGATAGATTCTGCAGTAGCAGACGTTTGTACTTCAGTAGAAGCTTTTACCGTAAATCATAAAGTACTGCTGTCACCCTTTAAATTTTAGATTTTTGCTTTGAAGAAAACATTTGGTTGCAGCCTGTTACTTCCTTCAAAAGAATCACAGATACAAAATTAAGTGTTAGAAATTTGATCTAAAGAATGAGAGGGAATAGGACATTTCAAATGAACAGATGGAAATGTGTGAAAAGCTAATTTCATAGTAAGCTAGAGAAGTAACATAGGTATTGGGAAGACAGAAACCCAAAGCAACAAAACTCCTACAAGAAACCCAACAAGAATATTTAAAATAAATGCACATAAACGACAACATCTTCAAAAGAAATTATGTGTTTGCAATTTCCACAGCAGTCAATGAGTCGGGAAAACCTGAGTATTTTGTTTACTCTTTTGCGGTTATAACCGAACCCTGTCAGCTAAGCTTACTGGTTTGGCAATCAAAACTGGCATCTCTAAGTTGGTAAATATTTAGACAGAATTTTCAAATACTTTATTGCATTAATAGGAATGTTGTTTTTTTTTTTTAATATATTTAAGAATTATGGCAGTGATTTGGTTACTCATTTCCCTTTAAACTGAACTTTAATAGCTTTCCCTGGTTCAATCCATTTTGGAAAAAAAATAATCATCAGCAGAAAAAAGCAAAAACATAATTTCTTTTTTTGAGGGAAAGTACAACGTGTCAGTACAGGAGCCGCTTAAGCTCAGCAGAGACTCTCAAGAGAAAATAGGAATTTCTATCTCTCAGCTTTTTGCACATTTCACTAAAGGCTTGTAGATGGTAGCTCAGGGACTGTGATGCAGAAGGCAGGGTATTACTTTGACAGAAAGGTGTAACCTTGTGAAAGATTTATGTGAATGTTAGTATACGCTCTACATTGCATTCTATTGGTAAGGATGTGGATATATGATTTCCACGGTCCTGGAATGGTGAGAGTTCAAAGAGTTAATGTGGAGGCCATCAGTGGTCAATTTGTCATAGGATTTTATGAACTGGACAGAGGCAGAAGAAGCCATCTCTTTACAGCCTAGTTTAATCTCACACTGTCTATATTCTTCTAGTAGAGAGTTTTGGTGAGGGTGATAGGGATAAGACATCTTTTCCATTATTTGGATGATCTGAAGAAATACACTAGAGAGGATCACAATGTCAGATAAATTGATTTGTCTAGGAGAGAGTTTTTTGAGTGATAAAGTTTGGGGAAAGCAGGAAGGGGAACAGTAGAGACAAGGAGGAGAAGGGAGTGTTTTATCCTTCTGTTTCAAAAGAGGGTTTTGTGTTTCTCAAATTCTCTGTAACTACCAAAGGTTATAAAGTACAGAAAGTTAGACCAGAAGTCTCACAGGAGTCATTAAATTATCACAGTGGTAAAAATTGTAGAAATCTTTGGGTTGAATAGCTGGATCCGTTTTCTAAAATTGTATTTTCTTCAATCAAAAGAAATGCTAAGTCTTCAGGGACGCTCCTGATTATATAGGGATCTCAGAAAGATTATCTTGGAGGTGGGTAACTTCTAATCCATTTTCTTGTTTTACTTAGCATGTCTCCCTCTTTTCCTCAATTTCTAGTGACCGTAAACAGTTGACTAGATTTTTAAACCTTTCTCTCCTTTTCTGGCAGACAATAACACAGTTTTGAGTTTCCTCCCATTCATGACTATATACACAAACTTCCTTTTAGGTCTTTGGAAAGCTATGACAATTTTATGCTGTGAGGAAGGCTAAGATCGAAAAGTAGTTTCATACATTTTTAATTAAAGTAGGTAGTGTGGTTGAATTTAATGAAAGTCATATTTTGAAATGAAAATACATTTTCTCCAACCTCTAGCAGAACAGTAAACAATTAAAAGACAATAAATATGAACATTTTAAATTGTAGTATCTATCCTTAAGAAACTATTGATGATTTCACTTTCTATTGTTTGGGTGTTGTGGTTTAGGCCCAGCCAGGAACAGCACCATGCAGTCACTCACTCACTCCTCCCCACTCCCCCACAGTGGGATGGGGAGGAGAATCAGGAGAAAAAAATGTAAAATCTTATGGGTCGAGTCAAGGACAGGGAAGGATCACTCACCAATTATAGTCACAGGCAAAACAGACTTGACTTGGGGAAAAAAATCAATTTGATTTCATCAGAGTCAGATCAAATTGAGTCAGAGTAGGATAATGAGAAACAAAACCAGATCTTAAAAACACCTTCCCCCCACCCCTCCGTTCTTCTCAGGCTCAACTTTGCTTCACATTTGCTCTCTACCTCCTTCCTGCCAGTGGTGCAGGGGGACAAGGAATGGGGGTTGTGGTCAGTTCATCACACAGTGTCTCCGCTGCTCCTTCCTTCTCCGGGGGGGGGGCGCTCCTCACACTCTGCTCCTGCTCCAGCATGGGGTCCCTCACATGGGGTGGAGTCCTTCAGGAACAGACTGCTCCAGTACGGGCTTTCCACGGAGTCATGGCCTCCTGTGTGTGCAGCCATCTACATTGGCATAGCGTCACCCCGGGCTGCAGGTGGATCTCTGCTCCACCGTTACCCTCCATGGCTGCAGGGGCACAGCTGCTGTCTCACCCGTAGCTGTAGGGGAATCCCTGCTCCAGCACACCTCCTGTTCCTCCCCCTTCACTGATTTTGGTGTTGGTGCAGTTGTTTCTCTCACATCCCACTCCTTTCTCTGCTGCCAGCTCACAGCAGGGTTTTTCCCTCTTAAATATGTCGTCACAGAGGCAGATTCACTGTCACTGATGGGCTCAGCCTTGGCCAGAGGTGGGTCCCACTTGGACCCGAAGGAACTTCCAGCAGCTTCTCACAGGAGCCACCCCTGTAGCCGCACCCCCTGCCACCCAAACCCCACCACACAAACCAAATGCGTTAGGGTTCCCTTCCCATCCAGACATGGCTACTTTGAAGCTTAAGTGAAACATATTTCAGTGTTTTACCATGATAATTAGCACACATGAAAGACTTTCAATCTGAGATTGTGAAGTACTTTCCAAACTGTTATTTAAATCTCCAGCACTTGTGTGTGTGTTTTTCTTCATTTAACAGGCATTTAAAATAAATTTAGAAATAAAATATAAACATGTTTCTAAAAATCACCTACTCTGTTTCTCTGTGGACAGTTTTACTTGTTTTTGTAGCTTTGCTATAAAAGTCTAAGGACCTCCAAAAGTTCTCTGACTTAGTCAGAGCTCTGATTTACGTTATTATGGTTAAATTATATGATACATGCAAGACTGATTATAAATACTACAGGTAAAACCAAAACTTTTTATAGATCTTGTGCTTCTTAGGCATATGTAATGTATACTGAACATGAATTGACAGTGTGTGGATCATCAATTGGACTTTGATTATTTGTCAGTGAAGTCATTACCTCATTTCCTCTTCTGATAGCTGAACTATTTTATTTCCTTATTTGTGATAAAAAATGTTGTCTTTTTTTGATTCTGAGGGGCTGAAAAAAAATGAAGTGCATTTTATTCTGACCTTGATATTTGTGTCAATTTTATTTCCTGTTTGCATACATTTTAAAAGATGGAGTAGGGGAATGACCTTCCCTTTCCTTTACTTCAGGTCCCGGAGGAGTTTCATGCTGGACTGTGGCCTGAAACTGTCTCCCACCAAAAGCTGTATCCAATGTTGTGTCTCCGTTTTCTTCACTAGGATTACTTACTGTAGCAAATATAAGTAGTGGTATGGATATTTTTAGAATCAAGAGCTGAGTGATTTGGAACTTTTACAGATTATAGAGTAAGACGGCTTTTTGTTGTTATTTTAGTGCTGAAAGATTCATCTAGTTTCTGGTAAGAAACATTTTTATACTTATTTCTTGTGAATACCAGTGAAAATTATCCAGCTGTGTCCAGATCCTCAAAGAAATTCAGGGATCTGCATCAGCACTGTCTGCCTAGTGATTTTAGAATATATGACAGGTCATCTACTGTATCTTCAGACATTGAAATACCTGCAAATATCTGACCCTCACCTGGACTTTAAAAGGGATTTGATGTGTTCAGTAGCATTTAAACTTCTTAATCAGATTAAGAGCTTTTGGATACCCCACTTACCTTTCAGCCTCTTTGAATTCACCCATACCTTTGAAAAACAGAAGGAAAAGTGGTGTATAAAATTATTTCAGAGTCAAATTTTATTAGAAACTGAACATAGTGGTAAATTTGTTTTGATTATAAAAAAATAAAATGGAAGCACCCGCAAGACAAGAAGCATTTCTTCTTCATTAGTTACTGGCAAGGTTTCAGTTCAAACACTGTTTCCTGCCCTATGTGTTCTACTTAATTAAAGATGTAGAATAACTGATGATAGCCTGAAAAAAAATAACATGAGTGATTAAAAGTCCAGCAAACATGAAAAAATAAGGATATTTTGTCTGAGGAGGCAAGGAGAGAAAGGAAAATGGAACATGATGACAGTTTTCAAACACATAAACACTACCACAGAGAGGAAAGACACTGTTTTCCATCCGTGGGAAAGACAGGGCAAGTAGCACTGACCTTAAATTGCAATAAGACAGATTTATGTTAGACAGTGGGTAAAACTATTAAAGATAATGAAGTGCTGGAATAGATTGCCTGCACAGCTGTGGGTCTCTATTATTCTGTAAGACATTATAAGAAAAAATTCTCTGAGTAATGATCTAGTTATAGTGACTCCTGCCTTGAGACAGGAGGTGAATTAAGTGACCTCTGACATACGTCCCTGTCCTACAGGTAAAGACTTAACACCCCCTCTTGCCTGTAAGAGTCTGTGCATTGCCAGTGGTTGAAAACCAGTAGAGAATTAACAAGATGAAGTTCATAAATCTTGGAGCTGTAAATTCTCTAACATTTTCACTAAAAGATTACATTATAATCTTATGTAAATAGACAACAAATATTTCTGTTAGACTGGCTTAGAGAAAAGTAAGGAAGCTGCTAAGAATGACCATTGGTCCTGGACTCAGGGAAATAGGCATGATATGTTTGTATCCTGCAGTGTGTGAATGTAGAGTAGATCAGAAACAATTTTCTTTAAGAGGTGTTAATCCCAGTAGAAACAATAGATCTGTCATAAATAACTCTCAATAATAGAGAGACGTCACTCAAAAGAAACATAATTTGCATGAAGAAAAGGGTAATTAGGATCCAAGTTAAAATGTTTGTTTATATTCAAGCTGAATAGAGTAACTGTGGTAAATTAGAAACTATACACTCTTAACAAAATTCTAATTAGTAAAAACAACAGCATGCAGTTCTATTCAGGAACAACGAGCTTCAGAATAAGCTTTTTTTTTTTTTTTTTTTGGATAACTGTTGAATGCACTCCATGAGTTTTGGGTTTTTTTTAAAGCTCATTTCTCAACTAGCTCATCTTGACAAAAGCCCCAGCAGTGAGTAGACTTTGTAAAAATATGAATGATTACCAAGTGTAAGATTGGAAAACTCAGAAGTTAGGCTTACCAAGCAGTTAAATTCTCCTGTTTTGTTATACTTATTCTTTTTTATTTCTTATGCTAACTTTGCTATCTAGAGTATGAGTACAATCTGGCAGTTTGCTGAGTGATGAAGCTAATGCTTGTTATGTCTCCACTTTCTGTTTCAGAGGGTCCAGAGCATCTCTGAAACTTTGTGTGAGGCATCTTACTAACCCCGAGTTTTATTTAGGCCTTTTTAAAGTGCATATACTGCAGTCTACATTGAAGAGAGTTAGTTAAAGAAAGGAAGGTGATAAGACACTTGTTTATATTTCCCAATGTGTGTAAAGTTGGGACCTGTGTGGAAGAAAATACATTGGTTAAGTACAGTGTCATCTTACCACTCAAATTCAGAAGTGGAACACATGTATTTTTGCATGATTACATCTGAGCTAATAATGTCTACCCCGAAAGCCCAGTAGTTCAGGTTCAGCAACATGTGAATGAAATTAAATTGCTACAAGCTGAAATATGCAAACTGAGTACACGCTTATAGATCACCTATCTCATCACTGATTCTGCATTTTTTAAAGCTGTTTAACTTTGAAGATTGCCTATAGGAGTAACTTATTCTATTTCAAATAAATAAGGGTGTAACCAATTTATCTCTATTTGCATTTCACAGTGAACTCATCTGTCTCCCAAAGAACGGGTTCTATATCTCCAACAGAAAGTTCCTTTGTAATGAAATTGCAAGTTTATCAACCAAAAGCTGAATCCTGAGGTGTTAGATTTTTTTTTTTTTTTTTTTTGAAGTAGGAGCATCTACCATTGAAGATAAGAACAGAGATTTTTAACTGGACTCAACATCTTTTTTGAATGTGAAAATTAGAGAAGGGGTTTGTTGTGCTTGTTGAAGTCTCTGTTGAGGAGAGAGGTTGTACATGAAGTTTTCTAGAGGTTGCCAGATCCATAATTAGGTCTATCGGATTGCTGTAATTTAGACAGAATGTGATGAAAAAATTAGTAACTAATACCACATCTCTGTCCATCAGGATAGCACAAGATTGCTAATCACTACAGCTTGTCTGACACAATCAAAATCATTCTGGCTCAATGTAGTTTTGTGATAATTTTGAGCAGGTACACTATCTGCAAAGTAGCCTTTTGGGAATTTAAATGAGATTAAATTGCTGTGCATCAATTTTAGTAAAGCAAAGAAGAAGAATCCCTATAGGAATGAAAGGAATATTTTTCATTTGGAATGATTTTCCCACTACAATTTTCCAGCGGGCATAGGTTCCCACCATAGTTAGGCATCGATATAATGATGAATAATCTATTGCATGTTTGGCCAGAAAATGAAGACTTTCTTTTACTTTTTCCACTAAATATAATTTCAAAAATGTTTGCTTTGAAGACTACTTTGCTCATTATTCTCTATTTAATGGTTCTGATTTGTCACCTAAGCCCTGTCAGCGTTTCTTTGCAGACTACATAACTCAATGTCTTGTAAAAAAGAGCATAGATTTATTTTTTTTTTTTTTGCTTAATACTACTTACAAACAATAACATGAGACAAAACAATATGTTAGGGTAACTATAAATCAATTTTGCATTATGCCACTCAACATTTATATTAGACATTAGGCATGTCTTGATGTCCACAGTGAAGACAGCTTCATCAGACTGCATCACAGATGGTATCACTGCCTGGACCTTTTAAAGCTTTGCTCCACATGATCATCCCATCTCTAGGCCTACTTTGAGTTCGTTTGGTAAACCATTGACCTTAGACGTAATTTCGGAAAACTGTTTTCTGGAGGGTAGTGAAGAAGATATAGGAAAAAATTATTTTACTATTGCTTTTTTATTTGGAACCGACAAACTCTCTAACTTCAGAAAGAACCAGATAGCAGAATTTTTTTTTTTTCAGATTCCACAGTAAAGTTTTAATATAAAAATGTGTTTCTGAACCAGCATTGCATTTTTTCTAAGAGCAGAAGGAAAGACCCAAGGCTACATTTAGCTTAGTGTCTCATGAGAGTAGACAGAGAAAGGAACATCCAAAGAGTGACTCTTAGTGATGATTAGGCTCCTGCTCTCAATAACTCTCTACAAGGATCAGGTCAAGTAGGTTACAGACATACACTTAACCTACACTCCTTAGTCTTACTGGGGAGCAAAAACATATGAATTGGGTGTGTAATACAACTGTTTTGTTTTTTTTTTTAATTATGGGATTGTCACATAAAAACAGTTATGCAGAAAAATATATAATAATAGGACATGTAGAATGGTATAACCAATTTCTGACCATTTGGGACTTAGGACTTAGGGACTGCTTGAACAAGAGTTTGTTTCTACTGTTTGTGTTTGACAATACTTGCCATTTTTTTCCAACATGAATTTGTTCTTTGAGTTTATATCTAGGTGTATATTACATGGTGAGCAATGAAGGTCTATAAATTAACCATGCACCACATGGAAAAAGTGGAAAACTTATGTTCTTATTCCTTCACTGATTTTTTTTTTTTTTTCTGTTCAGTTCTACATATTATAAGAAATAGTGAAAACTAACAGGAGCACTAGATAGATTCCAAAAAAGCATGGGCACTATTGGCATTGAAAAAAAATAGGAGAAAATGAGCCATCAACTTTGCAATCAGAATCATTAATGGCATTATATTTTGGAAGTGCTGTTGATTATACAGAGTCTTTCTTGTGTATGAGATATAAAAAGTGAAATATATATATATATCTCTTACTGACTGAAAATTCAAACTGGCTCTTATACAGTGTAACATTTTTAATGGCATTCACTCTTTTATTCTTGTGTGATTTAGTCTAAATGGAACTCACATTGGTAGTTCACTGTATTTTTCCTCAAGTCCGTTAGGTAGGAAACTATTCTAAATCCTCTTTTGCCATTATTATTCAATGTTTAATTTAACAGGATTTTTTTTTTTTCTGTATAGTTTTTCTCAGGCAGGTTATGTCTTCCATTTAACTCCGCAGTCAGACCTTATTAATGGCTAAATGTTGATTGAGACATATGAAAGCTAGCTACTATATTCTCCATGGAAACATTTTATGTATTTTCAGTGAAAATCTCCCTGTCTCTCAATCTTATAGGGATTTTATTGGCTACACTCCTTACTACTTTCAGCTTTTTCACACTATCTTGTAATAATGAAGGACCTGAAGAAATAACAACTGAGGTATATTTTGAGCTAAAAAGACTCTTTATAGTGTTTTTTTTTTGGTCTGCAATTTGGCAGCTTTCTGAAAATGGAGTAAAAAATTGTAATATCTGATCTCACTTCCCTTATTCCCTTGAAAGATAAACGTTGCAAAGCTTGGTTACTATTTTAAGAAAAAAATCAGAGCAGTAGTTGCTGCTAGCCAAGCCTATTAGAAACAAAACCACTAATTACAGAGAGACATGGCTGTCAGATAATACCTTTTTTTTTGTAAAAGAGGTTAGAAATGTTAAGATTTGTACCCTGATGAGCAAAAAGCATTTCAGTGAGTTGCCAAAATGAGTCAGATGGTAATCAAATGTTCCTGCCCCAGAAAGGCAATAATACAGATGATAAATAAAACATTTTTAAAAATCTACAGTAGTCTGCCATCTAACAGTGATGATCCATGAGCTGTCCATCAACATATTTTTTTCACAGTTTCAGCAAAATTATGGGGTAAAGTGACACAATAGGCAATTTCTCTGTCATGCAGGGACCATATGCTTTCCTGTATGTGTTAAATATACAGCCATGGTAGATTAAATTATCTCATGTTGCCAGATACAGTGCTATTTTAAAATTGATTGGGAAACTGCTTTTGGAATGCACAATGCCTTTTTATTGAGCAAGGTTCAAGAAAGGTAGAATAACTCTTGCTGTTCACCGTTTATTATTCTGCTACTTGCTTTGCAAACAAAAGAAACCACCTATAAATTATCTGACAAATGAGCTGAATGGATGCCTTGTTTCACCATAGCTTCCACATCTATCACCATGTCATGTTCTGAGTTATGTCATAAATTACTATGGCAGTAAATTTTGATAAATTTTTACAGATAAAGCTATGTCTCATAACAAGAACATGCTAGTAAAGAAAAGGTCACTTGCTGCTCTTTGCAAGCATCTGGTGATGTTCCAGATGATGCTCCAGAATCCCTGAAATCTTTACGAACAATTATGAACCAAACAAAAAAAATAAACTGCCTTTCTTCTCTTAACTCTCTGAGAATGATGGAAATGGTTAAACTGGGTGCTCCTCCACTTTACAGAACACAAGTTAGGGGAATTAAAAAAAAAAAAAAAATGACCAGCATCTTTCTATCATGTAGAAAATTTGAATGTTATGAAATTGTTAACATGTGTCTTAATGTCTGTCCTGAAGACCATGGAAGAATCTGGAAGCCATTTGCTGAATTGAGGAGAATTTTATATTACATCACAGGACTTTTTAAAATTTAGGTTTTCAAACTAGTTTATCATTAGGAATATATATATATAGGTGTTTATATTTATAGGCATACATATACCCTAGCTTGGTAACAATGAAGCAAAGGTAGCATCAGGGAAACAACTAGGGAAGGAGATCTGGCAATAATACCAATTTTCAATCAGTGACTTGAGAAACAGCACTTCATTGATCAGTCAGATTGCCTACTTCAGGCATTTAAAGCAGGTGCAGAGGTTGTTGCAGTCAGCTGTGGATGTACCCCATTCTCTTCACTGAATGCGGAGGGAATTTAGAGTTCTACATTGAGATATTGACAACTAGAGTCCAAAGTAGATGACAGAACCTCTTGCTAGCCCCTTCCACCTAAATCTTTAGAGTTTTTGGGATGGTTAGACCTAGAAATTCTCTATTCTCCACATGAAGTGTCCTGGGTTAAGCTGAGACAGAGT
>NW_010145511.1:0-2711 GCF_000699245.1 Pterocles gutturalis | reverse complement strand
AAGCGCGTCTGTCTGCTAGCAATACCGGTCCTAATGCGAGGGCAGAGCCGATCCTCTGTTGAAACCGGCGGACCTGGAGCTCAAGGCTGCAGGAGGAGGTGGGAGATGACGGCTTTTTCCCCTCCTGAAGATACCTCTCCCGTCAAGGAGGGAGCAAAGCTTGGCCCTGTCGCTCTGTGCTTTGAGGCTGGCAGTCCACCGAGTACACCTCGGCTCTGTTCCCCTCAGTGGTGCAGCCCTTGCCAGTTTAACCCCGTGTCACCAGAGCCTTCGCTGAAGGCTGAGCTAGGCAGATCGCAGCAAAACAAGAAGGCAGGTGTGTCCCATGTAGCACCAGCCGTGCGAAGAAAGCGAGGAAGAGTTGACAGTCACTCTTGCCATCGAAAAGACACGGCGGGGGGGGGGGGGGGGGAGTTTTGACTGTGAATTGAAGGCGATTGAGGTGTGCGAGGAGAAATAACTTCCCGAGGCCGAGGGCAATAAAACTTTATAATGATATTTCTGGTTGATGAAAGCCTGAAAAACTATGTTGCCACGTGTGGTGGGACACAGCGATAACCGGAGTAAACCAGGGCGGTTTACCGTTTGTAAATCGCTATCTCCTGAAATCTGAACTGGTCTGGATGATGTCAGGGCTATCACCTGAGGTGTTTTTCTTTAAGTAATTGCTTCAGAGGCTCCAAAAAACAGGGCTCGCTTTCACAGACACCCGGATGGACCACAGCCCTGCCGTGATGCTGCCAAATAAACGCGCGCACCAGCAGACCAGCAGCCAGCTCCTGCGTGCGAGGGCTGGTGGGAAGGTCTCCCGTCAAACGCGGGGTCTCTCCGACAGCCCCTTGCCCAGCAGAAGTCACACTTTGGAGGCCGACGCGAGCGCAGGGGATAGGGCTGGTGGCACCGCGCCCAGCCTCCCCCACGTCCCCCGGGGAAACAGTGGGTCGCCGCTGCCCCCGAGAGCTGGCGCTTTTGGGAACAGATAAGAGAGAAACAAATGCAAATAGCGCATTCGGGTCTCACCGGACTGTTGGGTTGGATCGGTTCTCCCGCAAAAAAAACCAAAATCCGACTGCAACGGAGATGAGAGGGTTGGTCTGCAGACGGGCAAGACTAAACCCGCACCAGTGCCGTACGGGGTGAAAACGCCGAGTTATTAACCGGTGAGGCGAGGCAGGCAATGTCTTTCAGACCCAGGACTTAAGAGTTTGAGGATAGAAGCAGAACTTTTAATCGGTTAAGACGAGATTCATCAGTAAAACATATTTCTTTTTTTTTTTAATTTTTTTTTTTTTTGTGAAAATGCACAGACACATCGCAAAGGATGCCTGAATGCCGGCTCTCGCCGTGCTGGTAATACGGGAAAAAGCTCCCCAAGGTGCACGATGTAAATCTTGCTGCCACCATAAGTACCTCCTACTTTTTCAGAGGCAAAGTTAGTACTTCGGACAATAACCTAAAACCTTTTTCAAAGCACGCCCTTCCTCACGAAATTTGGCTTTCCAGAATTTTGGCTACTTATTGTTTCTTTACCTTTGATTACTCTCTTCCCTTGACTGTCCTTGGTCATGTGTAATACTATTAAATACACGCTACTTAAGGAAGGGATTTAAACTAGTCTTTTCCTTCACTCCCTTACCTGAGATTATAGGTAGGGTTTTAAAAGGATTTCCCCCCGCCCCTTCCGCCCCCGTGCTGTTCGCCACTTCTACCTGCAATGCCTGACGCGTAGAGAGACAACCAGCTTTGATGCCCAAATCAACCCCCACAGGTGGGTTCCTGCTTGCACCCCAGCCCCGGCGCAGCTGCACCTGCCGGTAGCTACGCGGGAACAGGCACCCGCGGCGGCTGATCCACGGCACCAGCGTGGGAGGGTGGGCTGAAAAAAAAAAAAAATCAGTAGTAAGGCTCTTTCAACCTATTTGTTTATTTCGCCAATAAAAGTCGGACTAATCATTGTAATGCGCAGACCTCCTGTAGCACCTCGCTAATTGAGCTCTGGTAGCTGCTTGCATTGGGCAGGGTTTTTCCGACTCTAGCAGCAGCAAAGAAACAGGCTTCCCTCTTTCTCGCTCATATCTACAGCCTGCCTGCTATAGCACAGCACGTTTGGAGGATAGATAGGAATTGTTGCACTGTTCACTGATTCCTACCAATGAGCAGGTCTAAATCAACACTGGCGCTAAGTAGCTCGTCTCGAAGCGCACAGAGGATGCTTTGGCTGATTCTTTCCTTGCTTTCTACCAGCCGCATCGCGGCCAGTAGCAAGAGTTGACCGTAACGATTTGGGGAGAAGAGGGTAGGATTTTTTTGCCCCTTTCTTGTTTTTGTGCTAGGCTCCGCGTAGCCTTTTAAACTTAATTAAAGAGATGTTAAGAAATTACTCCAAAGGGCCCCTATATCTCACTTGCTCGTTCCCGGGGCTAGGTTGATGCCCGTTTCTCCCGGCATAGCTTGTCACGACTCGCACCCGGGACGAGGAAAGACCTCTCCCGTGTTCCCTGTCCCGGCGTCGTGGTGCCCCTGGCACTGGCTGCGGGGAGCCGCCTGTGCGGGGCCGAGGGGCAAAGGGGAGGAAAGTGGGTGCGGGGGCTGAGAAAGGGCTGGAGGGCAGAAGGGGAGGAGGGACCTTCCCTGCTCGGGTTACTGCTCCTTCCCTGTGTTTGGGAAGCGGATCAGGCTCTCACATGGCGTTTCCTCAGCCCCCTGGCTCC
>NW_010145510.1:0-2329 GCF_000699245.1 Pterocles gutturalis | reverse complement strand
CGGCGGGGGCTGGCCTCCAGCTGCTGCTCCAGCCCGGGAACGGCCAGCGGGAGTGCAGAGGGATGGGTGAAGCTACCTGCCGTTGACAGCGTAATTAAAGGGGTTTCAAACAAATACAGGTCCCCAACGCCATCCTCTGTCATTGCCATTTTCACATCCAGACTGAGGAACTCGTGCAACATAAACGGTTTAACATGACACCTGCATTTTCTGAGGAAAGCGAAGTCACTCTCTTGGAGTCACTGTGCGCAGGAAATTCCCTTCCATGTAAACGGTCTGCCTTCCACGCTGGGATATGTATGATCTTGCTTTCCGCTTCAGAGTACGTGTTACCAGATTGCGGATTCACTGGCTGACGCCTGCCAGTTGATTATTCCGAATCCTAGGCGATGGCTAGCATTCACTATTTTTCAAATGTGCTGCACTGATTAGCAATCCATAGGATTACACATTACTAAATAAAACACCTTATGGCCTTACAAGAACTTTGTATCAGTTGTTAAGCCTTCCTTGCTGGCGAGCAGGGCAGACAGGTGATTGTGAATACAACACAAAGAAGAAAACATTAGCAAAGAAGAAACATTAATCGCATTTTTCTAGTGGTTAAACCCCTGCTCTTTTCTGTGGTGACAGGTGATGGCATGGGTATGATTCAAGCTTGCAAGTCAAATATTATAATTCCTGTAAATTTAATTTTACTGCAATAATAAGACTGAAGACAGTGGCTGCAAGCGAGCAAAGCAATACATTGGTAATGTCGAGTTAAGAGAGGTGATGCTCCTCTCACTGTCATAGCTGTTACTGCCTTAAGTGTCCCAGCTGTTCAGCTGAAGTAGGATACAAGCTGAAAAAAAATGCAACTATGTATGTAGTGTATCTGGAAATTTTTTTCTGGCTTTTCAGAAAGCTGACAGCAGATCTACAATGGCAGATAAAGCATTAACCAGTACATAATGGGGGTGGGGGGCGGACACCACCAAAAAAAAAAAACCACCAGCAACAACAACAAACCCAAACCAACAACAATTGTTTTGCCTCAAAGAAAGAGTTTTCCTAATAATCTAAGCATACTGATAACACTTGTAAAAGCTTACCATCATATGTTCAAAGCACTGATTAATCTTCACATCTCTGGAACATGTCAGCAAACCTTTTTATTGAAGTCTTCAAAAAGGTGATGAAAAGGAAAGGCACGAAGCAGCCACTGGTGGAGCTAATGTTAGAATGCAGGATTGCCTGCCAACCAAACTTGAATTTCCTATCCTGGGTAACAAAAATTAATCTGATAGGACTTTAGAAAAGAAAAATAGTCTTGAGCAAGATGTTCTGGAGAGAGCAACAGAAACAATAAATTTGTTAAAATCCAGGCACTGACTGTTCTTTCTCATCAGAGACAAGAAATACAACAGCAAGGGAGTACATCAAACAGGGCTCTAAGGCTCAAACACGGCAGGCCTAGGTTAAAAGCAAAGAACAACACCTCCCTCCCCCAAAAAACCCGGAACATTTCTTGGCGAGGGAGATATAGGTATTGGGGTTCCACAATATTCATTTGTAATTCCTCTATTTTCTTCAGTCAGAGCAAGGATTATGTCTCATGCCCTTCTACAGACCAAAAAAAAAGAGAACAAAAGCTTGCACGGACAGTGGTTTTAAGATACATGACACGTGGCGTGTCCTTACATTACCATGTGCATTCACACTGGAACAACCCTGAGCAGGACTGGCAGGAACGGGTCGAACACCAGGCAGCCCAGCGGCTACACCTCACGTTCCCTACGCTCGTTCAAACAGGTGGTTGAACTGCACTCTGACTGCTTGGCAATCGCTCATTTTGAATTACAAGGCCAGGAGAATTAGATGCATCATAGTAAGAACTGCATGTTAAATGCAAGCCTCCCAAGATACGGTTTAAAAAACTCCTGTGTACACAGGATCTGAAGTATTAAAATAGCCAAGAAAATCTGGTTTTCAAAACAGTCTTTTATTGTATCTGTGCCACACATACTAATGAAGAATAACACTCCTAAAAAAGGAAAAGAAAAAGAATGCTACCTTTCCACAACATTTCTTTTAAATAAAACTTCAAGTACTGTTACATTAGTACAAAAAAAAATTCTCATCTATCTGCCCCAACAGGCCACCAGAACACACAGCAGATAAAACACAGTGGTTACAAATGTCTTTTTTTGTTATTTCTGTGGCAAGACAAATGGAGGGAAATGTTTCTATGAAAAAATACTGTGTGTGTAGGAAACTGTCACAATTTTATTCCACATGGATACAAATGATTATACTTGAATTTGAGGCCGTGGTGTCTTGAAATTAT
>NW_010145509.1:0-20507 GCF_000699245.1 Pterocles gutturalis | reverse complement strand
ACTCCTGCACTTAATACCCTAGGCTCTGCATTAAAAAGTAGCCCATCCTGGAAACAGGATATGATTTTGAAGCTGAGGTTCAGACTAAAACTGCAGTCCCAATAGTGGAGGTCTAAGAGAATTACAAAGCAAGAAAAACTAGTTAGAACAAGTAGTCTTGCTCTGTATGCTGAGTTGCTGCTGCAGTAGTGCTTTTAACATTGTGTGTCTGTCTTTAGATTGATAACAATTTCAGAGAAGTTGCTGACATCAGGCCAAGTTCTGCAGCTCTTGCTGAGATAAAAATTGGAATGGAATTTCCAAGTGAAATCAATAAGAGTTTGAGTAAGATCACAGGATTGAATCTTCAGACACAGAAGTTTCTAATCAATAAATAAGAACATTCAAAACTATCTTTATAGGTTTGTGTATCAGAGTATGTCAGGATCTGTTCCTGCTATGTCTAAACTCAGTCATTAGGGTGTTAGGAATAGATAACACTATAGTCACTTAGTCACACAGAAAAATATTTACATGCTGATGACTTGGTTCCTGGTCATGAAACTGAATGCATCTGAAGTGCTACAGTCAATCATGCCTGGAAAAAGCAGCTAAATTAGAATTGGAATGTTTTTAGTGACCAGATACTGTCCTTATGCATCTTTGTTGTTCACTGGGGTTTTCATTGGATCCTAAAATATTGGACTAATGTGATAATAAGATCAACATATATAATGAAAAGTAAGAAACTGCATGGCAAGTAGGATGAAATAAAAGAAATGCAGAAGGAACAAGGTTGCAGGATGGTGCGATTGGTAGGTGAAATATGACATGAACTGCTGTCCTCTGAGGAGATGAAGCTGGGGCAGGGGAGGGGGGAGACAGATACAAGCAGAGAAGAGGTTGCAGTTGATGAAAATAAAAACAATTAAATTATAGATTCAAATATTTTGGCAGAGACAGAGAGAAGGATGAATTTCAGAGCTTTTATGGATGGGAGAAATGACACGAGTCTTGGAAGTTGGGCATATTCTGCAGTTGCCAACAGTTAAATAAGTTACTAAGGTGTTCTCAAGAGCCCTTAGACTTACTGCCAGAGAAGAACTTGCCGTAACCATTGGCATCTTATTCAGTAATTACTCCCTTTTCTGGGGAAAATTATAGCACAGGCAGATCTCCTCTTAGCATCAGGTCAAAATGTTGATAAACCAGGAGGAATAAACCAGCACACAGCTCTGGATGAGATGTACGAGGGCCCTTGGGCTGATTCATAGCCCTAGGGGACCTCTCTTAAAGCTCCTTTTCCTGTTTCTTCCCATTCTCTCTAGTAATAGGAGAAATTATGTGGGTGTTTCTTCTGTCTCCTCTTCTCTGCAGTTTTAAGCCTGCTTTTAAGAAAATGTCTTTGTAATTTGAAAAAATTATTTACTTTCCTGTCTTTGGCCAAAGTTAATCTGCTGTGGGCTTTGTCGCTTGATGTCCTGATTTGACAAGAAGATTTATCTTGGCAAAAGAGACCGGGGGCATATGTCAGAATGCACAAACACACAAAAAAGTCTCTTGTTTTCAAATGGGCCAGGCTGGCAGTTTTTATGGTACATAAGGTTCAAAGGTGACAGCCTAATAAAAAAAAAATACAAACATAGTTCAAGCTGACATTAATTTCTTAAAGACTTTTACGATCTTTTAATTTATTCCTGTTGGCTGTTCTGCTATGGTTACAAGCTACATTAATATGTGATCTAAGTGGTTAGTTGGGACTTTTTAGACAGATCAAGTAGATTGAAATATGAAGATTGCTTCCCTTTTTAAAGTTCATGCTAGAGCTTCAGATCTTCCTCCTGAGTCTTTCAAAGTTCCCTGTTTTCATTGCCAGTGATCTAATTTGATTTTTTTATGAAGTCTGCCCTCTTGTACTACTGTATGCACTTTTTAATGAGATTTGGAATATAAATGGAGTTTTGCAGGCCAGACCTGGCAAACAACAAGGTATATAGTACATTATGATCTCAACAGAGTCCAAAGGCTAATAAACCTTGGATATCCATTTTACAGTAACTTTTATTTGTTGATGTATAAGCAACTCGGATCAAATCCAACTCTTAATCCAACACAGTTATCAGAATTATTTTCAAATCTGTTTTGTGAAACTGCCTAGCCTTCTTTACTCAGATTTACTAGTAATTGTCAACCAATTTGACGAATATGTTATTGGATTTCTTCAAATTGCTGTGATAACTAGGCTGTTTACCCTTGTGCTTAATTGATGTCCCAGATGCTCTTGTGACATGGCAGTTTCACAGGACATGGTATAATAGTGATAATGATGAGTATGGTCACACTTCAGAAATGGGCTTAACCAGAAATGTGAATGTAATAGATAAAGGACATAGAGCTGGAGCTTTCTTCTTCCCTCCCACCCCTTATGTTTCTTCAGCAGCAGCACCCAACATGGGCTGCAGACTCCAGGTTAAATGAAATAATCCTGATAGAGTGGCTGTACAGTCTCCTCTGTCCATGTAGCAGATTGTGTCATTCTAAAGAAATACAATAGTGCATTAAAAATAGAGCAATGTGTGCTCACCCTTCAACAAATTCAACCAAAAGTGATTTTAGTAAAATAAGACTTAAAGAATATCTAAAGAAATGCAGTTGTTGGCTGCAGATTGTTTTGTCATTCTGTAATTAATTTGGGAATAATTTCTTTTCCCTGTAAACATGGTGAAATCTTACTGGAGCTAGGAAAATAACATTTGCATATGTTTGCTCCATAGGAGAAAGCTGGAAGTGGACTGTTTGTGGTTGTGAGGTGGTTTTTTTTTATTTTTAGTGGATCCTTAAAATGTGTCAGTATCTTAACATGTCAGTCTGTGTTCCCTTTGAATTTTGGGATGCTTGGAGGAGGATCTGTGGAAGCTAGAGATGAATGAAATTTACACAGAAGGCTCAGAAATGCAAGTTTGTGTTGTAATAACAGTCTGAGGAGAAGTTGAGCATTAATCATAAGCCTATTTTTCCACTTGTCTGTTTGATTGTCTTTTCGTGACTAGATCCTGATAAATTCACTTGAATGCCCTATTTCTTTGTCTTGATGTTTGTCTAGCTTGCTTCCTTTTTTTTTTTTTTTTGTGTATGTGCGCAGGCTGTTGGTTGGTTTGTTTGTTTTCCCTATTTCAAAGCACTTGGTTACGGAAGTCCTTAATAATGTCTTGGCTCTGCTTAATTGACTTATTTCTTGCCTCAGTAAGTTTTGAACTGCATATGTATAGATGGGTAAGGACGTATTTGGAGCCTTTGTCAAAGAAACAAATCAAATGGCAGTCATGATTGAGGAGGTCTGTGAAGAGCATGTGCAGGAAAGGGAGAGGCTAATGGTGGGTTACGGTCAGACCACAATTTTCAGTCTCCACAGAAATTCCACATGTGCCTTGGGTCAGCTTGATTTGCTGAGAAATTGTTGGAAGTTAGGGCTGAGATTCAACTCTGACAGGATCCAGTCGGGTATGTGAAACTGTTCTAATAACGCGTAAAAGGCTTCTGTCAGCGGTGGCTTGCCACATGTGCAACCCTGTCCCCAAAGTGCTTCTTTTAAATCAACTCAGCAGTTTCTTCATTTATTTACCTTTATTTTAAAGGAAAGGGGAAAAAAGCATGGTTCTTAAGGTCTAAACACCAGATAGTTAAAGTTCACTGACGGTGTATGTAGCAGTTATGTAACTCTTCTTACAAATTATAATGTGTCTTGGTTTTCTTTCTTTTTCTTTACAGTTTGTGGCCCATCCAAACTGTCAGCAACAGCTACTGACAATCTGGTATGAAAATCTCTCAGGATTACGGGAGCAGACCATAGCTATCAAGTGTCTGGTTGTGCTGGTTGTGGCATTGGGCCTTCCATTTCTAGCCATTGGTTATTGGATTGCACCATGTAGCAGGGTACTGACTTTTATAAATTGCATATCTTGTACTATTCTGGGAATTCTTTTTCAGTTGCTGGCATTCAAAATGCAATATTGTACCTCTAATTCTGCTGCTTCCAAATTTTAACCAATTATGCTATTTTTAGTAATCTCTAGCCTTGAGCCAAAGATGCTATTTGTTTTATTTGCACTGTAAAGAGGGGACCACAGTGATGAAATATGAAAATAAGTTGTTAAGTTTAAAAAAGAAAAAAACCTCTTGACTAAGAGTTCTTTTTATTTTTCCTTTTTTTTTTTTTTTGTTAAATTTCCATAGTTCACCTCACAATCTATGCTATGTATTTGTATGAGTAACATCGATTTTTTTGAAAGTCACCACTCAGATTCCATAATAGGTCTCTGGTGGCCTCTTAAGATCTGATGCTGTTTCCATATAAACCATTAGCAGAACATCTGTTGACTTTACTGGTGCAGAACTTAAGATTAAGTAAAATATTTGTTATTACTGCCCTACGAGGTCTGTTTACCAGGTGAACAAAAGAACAAAAATTAAACTAAATACAGTATTCCAACCATGTCGTAGGGTATATTTGTAAAAGAGGGAAACTCTAAACACCTTCTTAAAATGATATGGAAATACATGGGTGCTTCCAGCTTTCCTCGTGATCTCACAATGAAAATAACAGCAGTTTCTTTGAAATCCTTCCAGTCTGTAACATGTGAATTGTCTGCAAATGAAGCATATTGATAGATATTTGGTAAATCAGAAGGAAGAAAGACGTTTTCTCTGTAACATTAACTTTTAAAAAAAAGTGGTCTTTAAATTCTATTTCCTTAACAAGTGTAAAGCAAGAAAATGTAAGTTTCACTCATTTATGTTTTGCTTTTGTAGTTCACCTCAAAAAGGATAAGATTTTGCTCATCTCTTGCATATTTCAAGGGAATCTGGTGTTTTCTCTGGGTTAAATATTTATTTAGTTAAAGATAAACCTTTATGAAAATAGCATAATTGTTACTCATTATTCTCTGAAATGTCACTTTCTATGATTATCTGTTGTAAAGATATTCCTCACTCACGGCTCCATATCAAAGAAACGTAATAATATATTTTTTTAGCTAGTTTCTAATATGGAAAAGTGACATTTGTCCTTGAGCTTTAATTCCCAGTACCAGAAACACCTGACATTTTTCCTGGTGCTCATGTCAAATAAAAGTACTGTACATTCAGATCAGTTGTTTGATATTGTAATTACAAAATGCTTTCTGAAGGTCAGGAGCAGGAAGGGAACCTGAGATTGTACAGGTAGTAAATGCTGTGTAGTGTGTGCTGATCTGCTTAGTTCATAGTAGCTGACCCCAGTTTCAGGAGAACCGTTCCTTGAAATAAGACAGCTACTTCTAGTTCCCCATCTGCTGAACTTGTTTTTTTTTCTTGTTATATAATACTGCTAATAATGCAGCTCTTGACAGGGGATTTTGGATTACTGAATAATGGTAATGTATGTGCATGTTAGAATGGTATATTAATATTAATAAAGATCAGGCATTATTTGCAGAGCCATATATTGTTCTGTTGTACTGAAGGCGACAGGAGACCTTTGGCCTTAAGAGGTATGCAGCAGCTAGGATGAAGTCTGTCCAGCACCTATGTTACCAGATTTTGTACAGAGACAAGTACCATCCTGCTCAGGCCACAGAAAGGGGGTGTGTTCCAAAGGTACCGCTCCTTCCAAAGGGAAGCAGGCTGGGAAGGACAAGTGGACTTACGTGTGCATTTCTAGCAACAAGTCTCCAAAGAGTATGTTAAGGAATCTCGGCGCCATCTCTATGCTTGAGCCAATGCACGAACTGCTGTCTGTGGTGCAGCCTCACCAATTCGTTCGCCGGGTACAAGGTGGGGCGGTCACAGCAGCACTGCCAACGTGAGACCTTTGCAGCCTAAATAAAGGATACTGGCAGTATTGCCCTTAGAGGGGTGGGCTGTAGCTTGGCACTTGAGCTGCTGGCTTGCAGGAAAAGACTAGTACTGGTGGGGTCACAGACTGTTCTTTTTCATGCAGTGAATAACAGTGACAGGCCCGTTGCTCTTTCGAGTGTGATCTTCTGTGGAGACAGCTGGTCCTCTCTTCTGGTGCAGAAGCACTGCCTCTGCTGTTGCTGTTTTGTCCTTCTACTAGGTGCAGATGTTCATGAAGTCAGCTGAATTTATTTGAAAATGGTATATTTCTGATATTGTCCTTCATACTCCATTGTAATGGAACAGTCTGATTTTTAGTAGACACAGTTTATTTATTTGGGACTTTGAGCTCTGAGTATGTAAGTTCTGTGAATGGAATACAATAATCAGAGCTGAGGAGGTGAGTCTGTAATTTTTCCTAGACCTAGGTTACAGTCATAGGCAAGCTAATAGTACTCTCTTGTAGGTAGAGAAAGCATTTTGCTATTTGGACATTTTATTTATTTATTTTCCAGGATCTTGTTTCCACCCCCCCATTGGTATCTGTGGCCATTAGATCAAACTCTGTCTGGTCACTGCCATTGTATGTTGTTAATTCATTGGAGTTTTTCCCCTCAAACATTTGCCATCTAGTGTTAATGGAGTAGCATGAACACTCACTAACATGCTCCCATGATGCTGCCTTTGGGAGACTTGTGTCTGAAATGATAAAGCACCACTTTCCAGTTCAGTGCATTTGGAAGAGTATCCTTCAAAAATGAAGGTTCGAACTGTACTGAGCTCTGAGTGCCCATTTATGCTCCTGAAATACCTGATGAAAGAGTTTGTTTCTTTGAGGAGACTGAGTGACTGCTTTCATTCTGCCTTTGCAGCTTGGAAGAATTCTTCGAAGCCCATTTATGAAATTTGTGGCACATGCAGCATCCTTCATTATTTTCCTAGGCCTGCTGGTGTTCAATGCTTCAGACAGATTTGAAGGCATAACAACACTGCCGAATGTGACTGTTACTGATTACCCTAAGCAGATTTTTAGGGTGAAGACTACCCAGTTCACCTGGACAGAAATGCTGATCATGGTATGGGTACTTGGTAAGTATATTGCCCTTTCATCTCTTTGTCAACTGTTTTCCTGCAGATAGAAATCCTAAAAGAAAGGAGAGAAGCCCAGGTCCCAAACCTTTGCTCCAGCTGCTGGGCATTTAGGATAAGCCCTTAGGGCAGATAACAGTGTGTTAGAAATAGCGAGAGCATCAGAGCGTCTCTGTGCTGCCCCTTTTGCAGCATGGGATAAAATAAATTCTAGCATTTGTAACACAAGCACAGATTTGCTGAAGAGAACAAGACAGAAATTATAGTTTACTGAAATGATTTGCTTAGATAGAATCAGGAAGCCTCCGCTGTAGTACATGCTGTAAGTTCAGGAGTTCCTGCTGCTGGGTGTTAATGTGCCAGCACATCAGTGCTTATGCAGCACTGCTGCTTAGGTAGAAAGTGGGGAAATCACAGTTTCTAGTAGTGTCAAGGGGCTAATGAGTCAATTCTCATTACTCTTTCTTTTTTTTTTTTTTTAATTTTTTTCTTCACAAAACCTAATCAGCTGTCAGTCCTGTTGAAACTCTGTATGGCAAAAAATGCTATCTTCTGGAATTTCATCAAAGTCAGGTGCTTTCTGTAGCAAAATGTCAGCCATATGATAATGTAGCATTCTCAGCTTTTACAGGCTGCAGAAGAGAAAGTCTCTGTATGGCAAAAAATGCTATCTTCTGAAATTTCATCAAAGTCAGGTGCTTTCTGTAGCAAAATGTCAGTTAGCCACATGATAGTGTAGCATTCTCAGCTTTTACAGGCTGCAGAAGAGAAAGTACTGTGGCTGCTGCATAGAGGTGCCCCACTCTGCCTCTTGAATCACCTGTAACTCCTGGTTTAAGCACTGCTTTGTCTTAAGCTCTGTTGGAGTAGGGAGGTGCATATCCCTTGTATGCTCCCTTCTGGTAATCCCACTTTATACTCACGGGGAGCTGCCTCTTCATTTGACAGAAGGCAAGGATGGAGATTTTGGTGGTCTCAGCCACTGGGATAAATTTCTTGGGCACTCGAAACAACCAGCCTCAGGCCAATCCAGTGCATGGCTGCTGCGAGTATGGTTGGGGGGACAGCAGTGCCCCTTCTGAATTACCCAGCCAGGGAAACAAGGAACAAAGTTGGGGTGTTGTCCTTTTGTTGGTTTTGGAGGGGTTTTTTTCCAAATAAACTTTTCTGCACTAAGAAAAATTCTTGATTCCCAATAACTGCACTCTAGCTAACGATGAGGCTGTGATCTGGATTAATTCCATGTAAATGAATATCTGAGGAGAAGTTTGAGTAAGAAAAATGAGTTAACATAGCCAATTCCACTTTCTGTGCTGAAAAGCGTCTTATTCCGTGAAGTGGGAGAACCAGTTTTATAATTCTGACATTTATGTTTGGTTATCAGTATAGCTGGGTAGTTGTTCTTCTCTGTTAAAATTAACCCTTCTGATTCAGAACTGTTTTATGAAAGGAAATGGTAAGGAAATGAGAGGAGGTCTTTTTCAACATTTAACATTTTTCCTTCTTCAGAAGCACAGCATGCTGTCATGGTGCTAGGCTATAATGCTTTCACTGCAAAGTCATGGCTCTACGCTATCCTGTGTGGAGATGGTTGAGCTTTATCCCCACATATTAGTATCTTGCCACTTGATCAACCCTGTTGAAACCAAGAGAGCCTTACTCAAGGTGTAATGATGACTCTGTGACACTGCAAATAAATAAAATTTTGCTCCATTTGTGCCACCTGGTTTAATAAAATGGGAAAATGTGGAGATTTTAAATGAAAATAGTTTGGCCAACATTGCTATGTCTTTTCATTTCATGTTGCAGGTATGATGTGGTCAGAATGCAAGGAGCTGTGGCTGGAAGGACCCAGGGAATATATTTTGCAGTTATGGAATGTTTTGGATTTTGGGATGCTGTCCATTTTCATTGCTGCTTTCACAGCGAGGCTTCTAGAATTCCTGCAGGCCACAAAAGCACAGCAATATGTGGACAATTACATTGAGGAGAATGACCTCTCTGAGGTCACACTTCCTCCAGAAATAGAATATTTTACTTACGGTGAGTTTAACTTTTCTGCCACACAGAGCTGAACATAGGGGAAGTGGTAGAACGCACTAGCATTTCAAAGCCTTAAAATAAAGATTTGCATGTGTTTGTGTTCGTAGTGTTGTCTGACCATTTCTGCTGCGATATTTTTGTTTCTATGCTATTTAAACAATAGTTGTTATGATGCTTATTTGACAAATAAGTTTGACAATATATTAAAAACAAACAATAGGCATAAGGACAAAATATATAAAATGTAGCTGCCCATAATTTTGTTGTAACTGTTTATACTAGAGCTAAATTTGACTCTCTTGACTTTAAACATTTGCAAGCTATATTTTATTTTTTGACTTGGTACACAACAGATAGAATTTTGATGTGGTTTTTTTTAATTGTTCGATACAGTAATTCATATTTGTAAAGATCTATCAGCATTTCCTGCTGCAGGAAGGATACTGGAACAAGTAAAGATCTGCCCAAATAGAATAAAAGTACTAAATAGTTATTGTAGTGCAGAAATTCTAATTAAAGGTGTGATGAATCTGTATTTGCAACACCAGCAAAAGCTGTTTTTGCTGTTGGTGGATTTTAGCGTATGCTTTATCAATATGTTACAATAGCAGACTTGTTTTGTTATTTACATTAATTGCTATATAATCAGAGTGAGTTTGTACATATGTAAATGCACATTTAGAAACACATGGTATTTTGATATCAAACACATTTTAATTTCATGGTATTTTACTAAGATGGTGCATTAATTCAGGTAGCAAACAATTTATGAATTTATATGTAACTCAGTTGCTTCTGTGCACATTGTGGGTAAAAACCACGGTCCTACTTCCATTGAGGTAAATGGCAAAAATCTTCATGAGTTCATGGAGAACGAGGTTATATCCTGGACTTGTACCAATGGCAAAAGCTTAGTGTGGTTACATTAATAAACGTTAATTGTTTATTACTTAACACTGTTAACTTCCCATCAATAAAATGCAAAATATGAATACATTTCTGTCTTCAGCATAGTGCTTTGAAGATAGCTAATAATATAGTCATGTTAAGAAAAGCAATATGGAATTATTTATTTTTATATAGTTCAGATTAGAAATCTGCAAACTGCTTAAGAAAAGGTCATGTTTCTTCAAGTATAGTTTTTGTTCTAGCAAAAGATAATATAACTTACATTCATCATTAGTGACTTAAAGGAAATAGGAATAGAGTAGCAACTACTAGACCCTCCAAATATTTGTCTCAACTAAATTCAGACATGTTCATGGAAAATCCTGTCAAGATTTATTTTTTAAACATTGTGATGAATGAGTAACTCCTTATATTGACCCCTATATTTCATATTTTCCAGCTAGAGATAAATGGCTCCCATCTGATCCTCAGATAATATCTGAAGGCCTTTATGCAATTGCTGTTGTTCTTAGCTTTTCTCGGATTGCGTATATCCTGCCTGCAAATGAGAGTTTTGGGCCCTTGCAGATTTCACTTGGAAGGACTGTTAAGGACATCTTCAAGTTTATGGTCCTTTTTATTATGGTGTTTCTTGCATTTATGATTGGAATGTTCATACTGTATTCCTACTACCTGGGAGCTAAACTAAACCCAGCCTTTACAACGTAAGTATGAAGTTACATTTAAGTAAAAAGCTGATATGAAACTTCCAGTTTTTCACTAAGGTAACAAAATCTGCGAGATATTGTATGCTCTCTCCTAGCATTAAAATAAAACTGAAGACAGTTGAAGTTGGTGGGAAATTATGTATCTCAGAACCTTAGAAAGCAGAATGCAAAAGACCAATTTTTTCCTACTTGTATGATGGAAGCTTTCATTGCAGTCTAAAATAATTTTACCTGTTTTTACCTGTATGTTATGATAATCAGACAGACTTGTGGACAACCAATTGCAAGAAAACATTACTGATTTCTCCTGAATGACATTTTCCTAGAGCAACTGCTAGAACTGTAATCTTCATCAGACCTAACTGATACCCAGATTTAGCCATGGTGTTAATAATAGGCCTCCAGATAATTCTGTCAAGAAACAGAGTTAGTGATTCTGGAGATAGCAATTTTTTTTCTCTCTCTTAGACTGGTATTGAAAAAAATTTATGAATGGCATTGGACTCTCTTGGATCAGGTTTACAATTTACATCATAATTGTTAGTCACAGGAATACAGAAGAATGGTACTTATAAGTGTCTCTTCATTCAATTAGATGGTTTTCTGTGATCTCAGAAGTTTTTTGTTTGGTTGTTTGGGTTTTTTTACTTCCTGAAACAAGGTGATGCTGGAAGTGGTAAGTATTTAGGACATTCTAAACCAGAAGTACCTCCACAGGATTGTGAAATTCTTTTCCTTTTCTCACATCTTTCTACAGGAGGCATGACTTCTGTAAAATCTGACGTATTTTCATGTAGTTGATTCCATTACTTCTACTTAATTTTAGCCTGATTTTTGCACTTACTCTTACTCATTGTCCTTTCTTTAGGTAAATAATGCAATATAATGATACTTTTGTTACAGTATTTGATATCAGGTGTCTAGTACGCATACTATCGGAATGCTTATTAATATTCATTGCTTAAACAGTGTTGTTATTTTGCTAGACTATACGGCCATTAGTATATTATTTGTATTTTTAAATAATTTATCAGTGGTAAAACAGGTAATTCAAGATATGTATACTGGCATATGTTAGCTATACTTACTAAAATACAGCTGTCGCTTCACTTCTTGGCAACACAGAGGAAGAAGTCATTTCCAGTAAATTGTGTAAGGTACAATGGAAGACATATTTTAAAAGTAGGATCAAAATTTTTATTGAATATCATCATCTCTTAGCTTGCATTCATGAGCTCACCTCTCAGTGAGGTAGGATAGAGCTTTACAGTGAACAGTGTCCTCACTGCATGACAAGTCAACCTGTCGCAATGTTTCCTGAGTGGAAAGAGGAATGGCAGCATAAGGAGGAGATCTTGTAGAGGATCCACTCTTAAAGGCCCTGGAGGCTTGAAGAGCTCTCTGGCAGCTCACTGAGAGCCCTTGGCAGCTCAGTTCCTCAGGAATCACACAGACCATGGGATGGAGACAGGAGCATAGATCCAGAGCTTTAAGAGTAGAGGTGCCTGCTGTTGAAGTGCCTGGCTCCTACTGATTTCAACAAGTCTTGAACAAATGCCATGAAATCTGTTTGGTTTGTCAGTTTTGTTGCTGAATCTGCTGCTACCCACTTCTGAGTGCACCCCTCCTAATGGAAGGTTTAATTAGAAGCTCTTGAAAGAGTTTCCTTCCCATCAGCCGCATTTTTAGCTTTGTTAGGATAGGAAAGGTCTGCCCCCTGCAGTTAGAGTGGAAAATAATGAGTTGAGAATATAATTCATCTCAAAACCTGGAAATATTATACTTCTCTAGTTCCTGGACTATTATTTTGCATGTATTATTACAACTGTTTTATGTATGATGGATAGATGGAGCACAGTGGAGAAATCAAACAATCTTTATTTCCTACAGAGTGGAAGAAAGTTTCAAGACCTTATTTTGGTCAATATTTGGCTTGTCTGAAGTAACCTCTGTTGTCCTCAAATATGATCATAAGTTCATAGAGAACATTGGTTATGTTCTTTATGGCATCTACAATGTAACGATGGTGGTAGTTCTGCTCAACATGCTGATTGCTATGATCAACAGTTCCTATCAAGAAATCGAGGTAGGACTCTGTTTTCAAGTTGTTGTCTTTTGTTAGGTTGAAAAAGGGCAGAATTATTAGGAATTATTTCAATTAGCATGTCTTGATATGCAAAAATACAATTAAGAGATTACGTCATTTCAGGAGATCACAAACAACACCACATTCCTAGAACTGACTTTATCTAACACCCCAGCCAAGCTGCAGAACCTTACAGCATCTGAACAAGTAGTTCATCTTATGCCACATATATGCATCTGAGGAGATGTCTTCTATCCCCAAAGCTTGAAATCTAAAGTAATGTTCAAATGAAGACTGCTGGGAAGTGGAAACCAAAGTTACTGGGTGTAACCTTTTAGATATGGGTGGTTCATTCCCAGTTTCCTTAGGATGCTTATTGCATGTTTCCTTAACATAGTGCATTTCAATCTTTGATGGATCATTAGGATACAAGTTAAATGTACTTTGATATGTTCTTTAATGGAAATCTGATTTTTAGTTCCAATCCTCAAACTTTTTAGCTAAATGTGCAGGAATGTGTCATTGCTGTGCATACTTTATTACGTTTGTATGCCTCTGTGGTATACGTGGAGTATGATACAGGTGCTTATCTTCGTGGTTGTTGCGACTGAGTCACACTTGGCAATGCCTACATTATTTTTTTGTAAAATATGCTTTTTTTTTCTGCTTTAGGTGCAATATTCAAACTTGATTCTAGGTTTGCTGAGCTGTGCCATATGCCCTGAAAATTCAATGGCAGTATTTTTCCAAATCTGCCAAATGTCTCAGTTGAATGAATACTTGAATTTCACACAAAGTTATTGGCTATGTTGCTTATTAAAAGATATATATTTTATTTAAATTTCATTATGATGATATTTTCATTTTTAAATATAATTAATTGGAGTATTTAGCATCCAACTCAGTAAAAAAAATCAGTAAATTTGAAGTAGAGAAAATACTTGGGTTTTAAAAAATAAATGCCAAGTTGCTGAAATGAAAATAAAAGTACATTCCTAGTGCCGGTTTTCCAGACCATAAATTCTGATATTATTCAAAGAGTTCTGTGTGCATTCACATAGATGCATGCGCACACCCACACTAGCAGGAAAGACAAAAGGTTATCTAAGGCATAGTGTACAAATGGTTGTGTCATATCTGGTATTTTCAGTGACTTCTGGGAAATGTCAGTGAATTCATCAGGAGAAAAATAGTTATAATAAACAAACTTTTCACCTTTGGAGTAAACCAAGTCCAGCCTTGGAATACTTCAGTAAGAATGTATCAGGACAAAATCAGTTTGTCAGTTTTTAACACAATTTCTTCATGACAACAAAGTTTATATTTTCTGTACTCCATTATAAATCAGTTACTTTTCATAGTTATGTAAAAAGCTGTGAGTACCATTTTAAACCATGTCTGCCTTTAAGCTAATACTTTGTCACTTGTGTGAATACCAAATTCATGTGACCACTTTAGTGAGAAAAACAAGACTTCAAAAAAACCAAAAAAGTTCCACTTTAAATAGCAAGGAGTTTATATGTCGGCTTTCACTCAGTGCAAAAATAACATTTGTTTAAATGGTTCACATGCTTTAACTAAGTATTGTCAATGAAATGTTGCCATAAAAAGACAGCTGAAATTTAGTTCAAATAGACTTGATAAAGTGGTTGCATTTTTGCAGAACTACTGGGAGTCTAACTAGCAAGCAAATAACACTGTAAAAACAGAAGGGGTAGATATTAAGAGAAGTTGCATTTTTGCATTTCATGAAAACAAAGCACATACCTGTTTTTATATCTCAACACAGGATGACAGTGATGTAGAGTGGAAGTTTGCTCGTTCTAAACTTTGGTTATCATATTTTGATGATGGAAAGACATTACCTCCACCGTTCAGTCTTGTACCAAGCCCCAAATCTTTTTTCTATTTCATCATGAGGATCATTAACTTTTCTAAGTGCAGGAGGAGACGGCTACAGAAGGACATTGAAATGGGAATGGGCAATTCCAAATCTAGGGTAGGTATTGAAATCTTTTCGCTGCAGTGAAGAATTGGGTGACCATTCCAGCATTTGTCTTTTCTTTACATTTTAGGGAATAATCTGTGCTGCTGATGATAGTATGGTAATTGGTCAGCATTTATATTCATAGATCTGTATTTCTGATTGCCTAAGTGTACTGCATGAAAAAAAAAAGCAATAAATTTTCTTAAGACAACAAGGTCTAATGACTGGAAAAACACAGTTAAAACAAAAATAACTGAGTATTCAAAGACGCAAATAATTCCCACAAGGAATGACTTAAATATTGACTAAAGATGCTTTTGACCTCCATTAGAAAGATTTTTACTTCATGGTAAAAAAAAAAAAAAGGCTGGTTAAGGAGAGGAAACTTGGCCTTTCACTAGGACAGGAAAAGGATAGTGTGGTCAGTATAATATTTACTTCCTACTGTCAAAAGCTATGTTTGCAACAGAAGACAACAGGAAAGAGGGGTGACTGGTAATAATAATCTTGAGCATTTCCGTAAGATTCTACATTTGGGTATTTAAATGTTCTTTACAAATAGTAATGGAATGCAGTGTCACAACACCTGTGTGAGAATTAGGTAACAATTCCCCTTGTTTTACTGATGGCAAACTGGGGCACAGACAGGTTAAAGAGGATGCACATAGCTTTTTTTTTTTATACTTAGGCTTAAGGCCCTGTGTATTACAAAGACTGAAAGCAATACTTTGAAAAGAATTGTTATTTGTTTTACTGTAAACTACCAGAAATGTCAAATCTAATATTTTCTGAAAGATCTTTCTGGAGCGTAGGACTTCTGAGCTGTTGGTACTGAATGTTCAATAAAGAAAATATTTTCTTCAGTTTTCTGTAGGCAGTGAAAAGTAGATACATGTTAATAAAAATGTCAGCTTAAATCAGTTTAGCTAGAAGCACTTTTTTGATACTAACTGCTTATCTTTAGCTCTGTAGTGCTCTGAGTGCCTGAACTTCATCAGTTCCCTCCAGTCACTGTACAAATGTGTTTAAAACACAAAACAAAGCAAAGAACCCTCAACACCCCAGGATACACTTTTATAACAAAGCATTCAGTAGTACTGACATATCATACAGCAGTACTTACTGTCATACTTAGAATGTAAGTCACTAAAGAACTAAAATCCTGTCTGAGTCACTGTTGAGACAGGCCAGGTGGAGCTAGTTTTCTTGGGCTGCAAACCAAATTATTTTTCCCTGGGAAAGGCAGCCCACAGTCTCCTCTGTCAGGCTGGGCTGGCACACTGTTTTATACTCTACAAAGATGAATTTTGTCCCACTCCCTAATAAAAATGGTGGCTGAGCTGATGTCTCATTGCCCACAAGAAGGTGAGCAACCTGGAGTAGGTGAAAATAGCCCACTTGTGGCCCAGCTGAAGTGACAGGCGGTATGCAGTACAGGCACAGTATACACGACAGTTACGGAAATCATCGAACTTACTATATAGATGCAGGCTGACTTCACTTTTCTCCTTAATCCTCCAGAGAGGTCAGCTGTCATTGATACAGTGACTTTTAATTGACCACACAGAAATTTAATGACAGATACAGATAGGGGGTTGACCCTTCTATGGATATATATTTTTTACTTCACCCTCACCAATGTATCTGAGAGAAGAGTTAGGTCCCTAATTTGGTAGTAACAAACCTTCTGCATTGATCACAAAGCCATCTTCTCTGAGGCTTTTTTCCCTTCTGTTTCTAGCCCGCTGCCACAGAAGTCTTAAATTATTTAGGATCTGATGGCTTCATGGTTCTCAAATAGTTGAACAATGACCATTTTTTGAAATATATTACTATTCCTGAAAATGGTGCTTTAGAAAAACACTTGGAACTAAGCAGAAATGGATTTGAGCATGTATTTGTAGTTAAACATATGCTTAAGAGTGCAGATCCACAACAGTTCTTTGTTAAAGCCAGTTTAGAGAGTCTTTTTGCTTTGGCCACCCATCCCTGCTTCCAAGTCATAATTCATTATTTCCTCAGCTGTGAGAACACAATTTCTTTGAAGCTGTGCTATGAATAGGATAGAATGGCTAAAATGATCAGTGTTTAAAAAAAAAACAAACCCAAACCGAAAACAACAAATAAGGCAGTCTCAGTTTCTTTTTTTTTTGGAAATAGTATTCTGATGTAGTGACTATGGAGACATCCCTAAGATGTCTCCAAGAAAAAAAAAATGGAGCTGAATTCTAACTGTGAATTCCATAATATATTTTAATTTTGTCTTATTTCGTCCTAGTTAAACCTTTTCACTCAGTCAAACTCCAGAGTGTTTGAATCACACAGTTTTAACAGCATTCTCAATCAGCCGACACGCTATCAGGTAAGTACGTACATTGGTCACTGTTTTGTGTAATAGAACTGTGTGAAGGTACTAGCAGTTTTCTATGTTTCAAGTACATGTTGCCTTCACCAGATAAAAAAAAACTGTAGAAATCAGACTCCAGGATGCTACTGGAAAAGAGACAGTTATTTTTCAGGCCCCATTATTTGAAGCATTTAAAAAACTAGCCCATACAAAAGTTAGATTTTTGCTTGATGTCCCAGTTTGGAAAGTGTAAGAAGCCAACATGTGAAACTGATTTCTGAGGAAGGGATGCGAAAGCATTGAGCTGACTAGCTTAGCTTTACTTTCCCTTCTTTTCTTCTCATGTGACATTCAACATTCCCACAGATGGGAATGTTCCTTTCCGGTAAAAGGGAGTCTGTCAGATATTACCTTCCTGGTTTATTTTCAGCTCAGAAATAAAAGAAAAAATAGGAACTCTTATTCCCCTAGTGAAAATGTTGAAAGTATGTAATCCACCTGTGCAAATTCTGTTAGACAAGCCCCATGAAATGAGGTATGGTAACACAGTACACGAATATTAGTACATACAAGGAACCCTGGCAGTATGGCTATCATCTTCATGAATACTTTTACAGCTGATGTTGCACTGTCATAATGTAAAATTTCAACCTTTTTTCTTTTTAAAAGGTAAATATCTGTCTCATATCACAAATCCTTTCACATGTGAACTGAGTTTAGCAAGGGTAGACCTACGCTGAAGCTACTTAAAGCCTAAATTAGTGTGTTTGGACATCTCCCTGGTGCCCTATTCCCTACAAAAAGTTGTGATGCTCTGTAAATAAGAGGTAATTGGATGAGAAAGGTGCTTCAGTGTCATGATGAATTTCAGCATGCCACCAAAAAAGCCCATGAGGCAGCTGCTGAATCTGGGACTGCTTTCACTTAACCAGGTGTGAGGGAGATAGTTAAGAAAGAAAAGTGAATAGAGTTTGATTGTATATGCTCACCTGGTTATATAACTCTTTTAATCTGGCAGCAAATAATGAAAAGACTGATAAAACGTTATGTTCTGAAAGCACAAGTGGACAAAGAAAATGATGAAGTAAATGAAGGTAAGAAAGAGACTGCATTTGCAAAATTTGGAGATGATTTTTGTCACATATTGCTTTCCTCCTGTTCCTGCTCTGTGGTGGGGGAAATCTCCTGCCTAGTGAGCGATGAAAAGACTCTTTGCATGAACAGTGCCAGTGGCGTACAAGTCTTTCTAGTGCCCTGGTGCCCGTTTGGTGTTGGCATATATGGGTTTAGATAAGCAAAACAGCACAGAAGAATCATGGTTCATGGACATATTGGTTCTTGCTTTATCAACAATTTTCATAAAGTCCACTTTGAGCAAGTCAGCTAACCCCTGAACCTCTACACAAAGAGGCAGTGCTTTTTGTGTCACGCCCATCTCATTGGTACCTGATGTGTAGATCCAGCCTTGGAAGATACAGTTTTTGAAGTCTGCTATATTCTAAGCAGAAAACTTCTGCATTCTCATGTACTGCAGCTATTTTAAACATAAGTCTAGAGATTTTTCCCTGTTTTGCATCACTAGAGGATTTAGGTATTTTTCCGTAGTCTTTAATTTCATACGTGACACATAATTTCTTGCGGTGGATACTGTGTAAGAATTGAAATGCCTCACACTTGCTGGGAGACTAGTATTTGAATATTTTTAAAAGCTTCTGCTCTTAAAATTAATATCCTATAATGAAAAACATGCTATAACATGCTTGTTATAAGCCTGGCCTTGACAATCATCTTAATTTAAATGTGGTTTTTTCACTTGTGTCAAATTGTAACATAATTTTAAATTGGTTGACTTTTTCTAATTCAAAGGGTGTTGGTAAGGAAGAGGAGAGAGACTCAGAAGCTGTGAGTTTTATTGCCAGCTCTGCCACACTTTTCCTGTGTGATCTTGGCACATCACTTCAGAAAAACTTCTCTTTGCCTTTTCTCTCTCAAAGGGGGATACTAATATTTACCAGCTGCTCAGCAGTGTTGCTGTGATTCATTAATTAACCTACATAGAGGGCTTTTTGAGTCTTTGGTGTTCTGTATACACGTGAAGCACAACATTAGTTTGTTAGACTATCAAAATACTTTTGGTACTGCCTAGGGATGGACACACAGTCACATCTCACTGAGAGTGAAGAAGAGCTAGAGCCTCCTGGCCCACCCCTGCACCTGCTCTCATGAACCTTTTGGAGGAGTAGGAAGTACTCTGAAATATGCACTGATGTCACTTAGCAGAATGGGATTTAATGAATGTTCAATTTTGCTGACAAGTATTTCTTTCCATGATTAATACAGGTGAATTAAAGGAAATCAAACAAGACATCTCCAGTCTTCGCTACGAACTTTTGGAGGATAAGTCCCAAGCAACAGAAGAGTTGGCGATTTTGATACACAAACTCAGTGAGAAACTAAATCCTAACATGTTGAGATGTGAATGATTCAGCAAACGAACCATGGCTTTGACTACAGCACAACTATTTATTGGCAATAATATTTCAGTATCTTATACTTGAAAAATGTATTGTAGATTTTTAGCACTAAATAACTTTATGTACAGCTTCTCTGGAATTTAGTCGTAGGAAATTTTATTAACTCATCACAAAAAGATCGCTCTCTTCATTTTAATTGCCCAAAAGCAAGACTTTTTTTTTTTTGTATTTATGCATTAAAAAGATATAATGGTATGAGTTGCTGGAATTTTAACAGGTTTATGAATACATATGGAGAATTCTTTGCACTAAATTTGCAAGAAAAACAATTAAAATAACAGATACAGCGTAGTACTTGCAGCAACGGGTTATGAATAGGATTTTTCAGAATACGATAAATCAGCTAGAGATCAGTGGAGGATTACTTGAAATCTTTGTTCTTTATTAGTGATGCTAATAATGTGTATAAAGCTGAGAACTCGCGATTACAATGGATTAACGAAATCAGGTAAGTGTGAATGTAACTGTAGTGGCACTGTTTAACATAGATGTATATAGATGTACCCCCAACTCCAGGTTCTTAATGCCGCCTATTTCAAGAGTAAGGACTAGATTTTTTTTTTTTTTAACAATTTTGGAAGGTAATGTGAACCCAGTCCAAAGCTACTCTTTATGTGCTAGAAATGATTTTTTTAAAATTCAGATTCCGGGCGGGGCTGGTATTTTGTTACTGGTCTAAATAATGCCTCTGATGCTTCATTGTTAAATAAACTATTCGTACTTTACTGACCCTCCCTCGTCCCGCTCCTTACCTGGTGCTACCCCCCAGGGGCCCTGGTCCCGCGGGGGCGCGGCAGCCATTGCCGACAGCTCGACACGTCTGCCCAATCGCGGCGCGCCCCTTGCTGTGGGCCCGCCCCCTCCCCGTCAGCCCTAGCCAATGGGAAGCCAGCTCGGGACGATGTTGGCTGCAGGCGGAGGTTGCCGCGGTAACGGGAGCCGTGGGAGCGCT
>NW_010145508.1:66557-116546 GCF_000699245.1 Pterocles gutturalis | reverse complement strand
GCGAGCCACTAGCTTTTCATCCTATTCTGATTTACCCCTAGCAAATTCTAATTTCTTTTCTTGTTTTGGTCAGCAGCACCTGTCAAAATGCTGGAGTTCTATACTGGAACGGACAGACTGATCTTCAAACAATTTGAATTAGTTAGTGTCAATCTGTTTCCAGAGTCTGCCAAACTGTACCTTGGCAAAGTCTGAGATATTGTATCCACCAGAGACCGTTCCCAATAGGCAGCTTGTGCACAATTATCTCTTTCGAAGAAAAGAATATTTACCAAATGGATAATATATGAACTACATTACTAGAAAAAGGTCCCTGTCCTCTTCTATTTACTCATACAGATGTAGCCCAAGTGTCTTATTCAACCTGTAGTTGGGCAGGCTGCCCTTCGTCTTCCCAACAACAGACCAATTGCCATTTCCCTGCCCTACTGAGACATTCTTTGCATACAAACGCAATGTTGAACCTCACATATAGTCGCATTTCACTGATAGAGAACTGATCCCCATCTTTAGTTTTTAGAATCAGCTCTGTCTTTGAAGCACTTAGAGGTGAAGCTGTTATCGCTGTTATTATTATCACTGCTACATAAATTAATAATAATGGAAGCAAGAAGCAGCAAAATTAAACCCGTAAATTACAAGTCTAAAAGTCAGCAGCTAATTCCTGTTTCTGCTCATCCTCCTGCACTTCATCTTAAAGGCAATCCTACATATAGATAGTATTTTAAGCTATATCACAGCAAAGGATAAATATTTCCCCAGTACCTTGACTAGATTAACCTTAGCCAATCGCTCTTTCAACTGCCAATGTTAATCACAGATTTCAGCTGTTCTTCTGCATAAATCTCATGGAGACCTTCATGCTTTACCTTAAATTAGTGGGATTAACAATGCAGCGAATGTGCTTATGTCTGGCAATGCTGGGCAACTCTGGGAACCTTCCCTGTATTTAGCTTCATCAAAGTGCATTTAAACAGCTAGCACTGTACACTTGGTATCTCTCTGATTATAATTTGCCAGACGGAACAAGCAAGATGATACCAGAGAGGTGTGAGTTATTCCACGCAACAGTGACCTCAGATGAATATTGTCCTTCATTATCTTACATTATTTCCCTGTTATGAAGTTTGCTGGCATTTTCGTTTGGATCAGTAAAGTAATATTCTGTGGAAGAGGATAAATAGGTAGGCTTGATTTTCCCTAGTGTTCTATAACGCACGGAAATGCTCATGCATGCACACATTTTTTGCTATACACTGCCTTCTGTATTTCTTTTTTCTCTTTTGAATAAGAGAAAGTTCACATCCGAGCCAAGATAACAACAGTTAATATCTCAAAGCGGCATTGAAGACTGATCTTACTGTGCTGTTTACCCTACTCGAGATCTTCTCTCAGGACTTCCATCATCATAAAGTACACAAATATGAGGTTACAAATAATACTAACAGTAATGATTGTTTCTAAGGTTTGTTAAGCTCTGCTTACAAAAACACCACATAATGGCAAATTAAAAAAAAAAAAACATATTTTTTGCCTATGTATTTCTCTAGACGTTTTTAACCATGACTTGTTAAACTGTGAATTCTCCTGTGTCAATACACCATGAGTTACACCCTGTATTGGTATAAAAAAATTGAAGAACCCTTTAGAGCAGTGAAACCATGCTCATGTACGTCAGCCATAGTCTGGGCCTAGTGAGTTACACAGACTTCTCTCTTACCACAACAGGAGGGTTAAATCTAATTGACATAGCTTCCTCCTACAAAACCATCACTACAATGTTTGCAGCATCCTATATTTAAGTCTTGTCATTCCACTTTCACATTGAGGTCCATCATTAAACCACATTAAATTAACATCCAGGACACTAAAGCAACTTAAAGAAACCACTTCGCTTCCTCCTGACGTACAGTAAGAGGAGCTTTTGCAACATCTCTACAGGCACATGTGCAATATCTTCCAAATGCATGTCTGCCCATTAAATTTCAACCACAAATTTTATTACACCAACGACACCAAAAAATCCTCAGTAGTAGGCTCAGAAGATCGTCATGTTCTCTAAACTACAGCATGAAAAAAGAACCTTTCTGTTAGTGATTCAAAGAGGAGGCAGCCTGGCATTCTGACTCTGAAGTGTAAATTTTGCCTGCATACGCAAAAGGCCTGTAACTGTTGTTGTGGTAGGATATTAAATCAAGTTGTGATACATTCCGCAGGTCCAAGATCACACTAGCCATAAATAAAAAGTTCTCCATAACTTTTATTTTGGAAATGGAAAGAGGACAGAAACTGCTCAGTGAGTTGGAAATTTCATGACTTGTAAAAAACATATTTCAAAATGAGCATGATCACTGTGTTGCTGAACATAAAGGAAGACGGAAACTGCTTCTTGCAGCAAGAGGAGTTTCTATGCAGCAGCGGTTTCTGTAAATATGTCCACTGCATTGTCTTTTGCTGGACTGTTCCAAGGACCTTTGGTAAGAGCTGCATTCTTGTCCTTTCACCAAGTAGGATCACCTTAGAGAAACTGTGTCTTCACATTCTCTAACAGCAAGATGTGTGATGCTGATTTACAAAAAAAGATTATAATGGGTCACCCACAGGAAGACAAAAAAAAAAAAAAAAATTATAAAGGGGCCCCCCCAGGAAAAAAAAAAAAAAAAAAAAAAAAGACCACTAGTTATCCTCTGCTGTACATTTCAATTTAAGAAAGGAACAACAAAGAACGAAGAGTGGAAATTTTCCTAAACTTTGCACTCCATGGCACTAGGCTCAGGAGCCTCACCTACTGTTTTAGAGATGCAAGAATATTAAGAAAATTAGTTTATTACTGTATGGGCCTGCAGCCCAAGATTTACCTTAACAGATACTTTTAAATAAATCAAATCAGAGGTGTGGCTTAAGTGAAGGGAAAAGTAGTACTATATTTTAAAATACCATGTCAATAATTTCAATATAATGCCTCTTAATACTAATTGGACAGTTTGCTTTCCCAGAGTGTTCTTTCACCATACTTCTTGTAAGCTGCCCTTTCTCCTTTCACTTCCATACAGTTTTTTGCTAAGTCATAGCCAGGCAAACATGTAAAAACTAGAAACCTTAGGAGTCTCTCCAATGGTATGAACATTTCCCATATAAATATGGAAAATGACATTGGGGAGGTAAGGGGGAAATAAAAATCAACAAAAAACCCACAACAATAGCTGTTTAACAAGCCCTTCTCCCAAGGTGTGAAATCTAGCACACAAAGTTCTTATTCTTTTTAATCTCCCGATCACAGGTGAAAGAAAGGACCCATGAGTCGGAACCATGAAAGAGCTTGCCTTTCGAACAAGAAATAGAAGCATTTAACTTTTTTTTTTTTTTTAAGTATTAAGGTGAAAACAGTGTTTAACATTTTTCTTTTCTGCAAGCAGTATGAGTAGCTACACCTTGAAAAGTAACAAAGAATGGAAGAAAGAAATAAGTGTTTTAGACAATGCAACCCACAGAGAGGAAAATTAACCTATTACAGGATTTCCTTTCAAAACTTACGCACACTGCGAGGCCTGCATAAATAAGGCAGGCTAGGACATATGTTCACTGTTCAGTCTTCAGCAAAGATGAGCTCATTTTCTGCCAAAGAGAGGAGGACTGTGCAAATATACAAATTTATCTTCTAAGAAGGACACTGATAAATCCTCAGCTGCATCTGCATCAATAGTATAGTCTCATGCACATTTCAATTTGACAGGTTTCTGCTGTATAGCATTAACAAAAACCTGAATCAGTACCCATGCTGAGAAAACACAGTGTTAAGATAACAGCTATTTAAAACACCACTAAATCAATACATTATGACTAAAAGAATATCCAGCAATTCTGCAGGCTCCCAGATCTTTATTATATGATATCCTTGTAGAGTCTCAGATTAGCATTCAGAGAGTTCAATTTCCCTCTATGTTGGTGTTCATATGACTTACTGAGGAATGAATTGAGCGAAATTCCTTATTCTTGATTACAGCACAGGACAGAAACAGACAAAATGCAAACATTTTAACCAGTAAAGCATGGTCTCAGGTAGTCAAGTCGCAATTAAGCAGAGCATGTCAATATAGGTCTCTAGGGTTATGTCAAATGTATGTGTGCCAGTTCTGGAAGTCTCACTAACCTGGGTGAATGCCATGTGTATTTGAAAATACATTCCAGCAGATGTTATCAGTGAAAAGAAGACACTTGGAGGAGGCAGTGCAGTTGCAGGGTACAAATGCAGTAAAGATGGAGTGGGAAGGACTAGTAAAAGAAAGGTGTCATGTTTTAAAAGAACTTTAGAACTGAATAGGGACAATGAGTTACTATTGATCTTCCTAACATCTATATGGATTGAAATTCTTCCACATTAGAATGTTAGATCTGGGTTATCAAGAACATGTCCAGGTGACGTTATCATTTCACACAATGGTAGATAAGGCCATAAAAAAAAAGATCCATAACTAAAGAAAACAGAGAGACCTCTGTCACCTTTGGACAGAGAGGGCAACCGTCATAGTGACTTAAACTCCAAATTTTAGAAAAAAGAAATGCACAGTTGCTGGAGTTAGTAGGCAAGGTACCTAACACGGAGACACAATGCTTGCTTTAGACTTAAGCAGCACTCAGGATGAAAACAGTGCTATTGAAGAGCTACCCTGAAACACTGGCCACACAATGCTGAAATTCAGAATGATCAAGTGCACAGCTACAAACACACACACAAAGTAAAAAAAATATTATTTTAAAAAAGAGCTTAATTTCAAAAAGAGGAAATACATAAAAAATAGGACTTGTTAGAAATTAAAAGTAATGATACAATAAATTATTTTAAACACTATAGAGGTATTTTAAAGTCATCATATTAGAGATTAAAAAATACATGCCACTCATTCTGAAAACAAATTTATTTAAAAAAAAATAAATAAAAACAATTTGCTAAAACAAAAGACTAAAAGAAGCTATTTGAAGTAGGGAGACTTCCTTCTAAAGGAGTTACAATTCAATTATGAAAATGGAAATCAGGATCCACTCTGGAAACAGAGAATACTAGCATAATTTAGAGCCTAAAAAAATAGTAAGTTGTTATAAGGGATAAAAGCTAGCAATAAACACATTTTGAAACATGTGATAGGAAGAAAATGTGAGGAAAAAGTCTTCAAGACAGCCTTGAAGAAGGCCAAATGTTAAATGAACTCTTTGCATCAGAGCTGGGTAGGATACACAGCTTAGGGTATTTCCAATTTTAAGCTCTTTATTTTGGGGGAACGAGTGAGAAAAGGCATTTTAAATTACAGTATTGAATTAACATATAAAATGAACAGAAGCAATCCACTAAGCTCAGTTAATATTCTTCCACAAGGAAATTCAATATAAAAATCGCTCCACTATTAGCTGTAGTGTCTATCCTACCAAGGATATTGACTTCATTACCAGAGAAATAGAAGGCAGCAAATGCAGCACCACATTTTAAAAAGGCTTTAAGATAGACCTGGGTACCCACATACAAATAGATCCATAAATCAGTAGAAATAGTTTTAAAAGTCAGAATACATAAACAGGGAGATCATTATATAATGACTAGAAGAAATGTTGTTTTTTCAGAGGGAAGAGAGACCTCACAAATTTATTAGTAGTCTTCAAAGAAATCTATTTATGTATTGATAAAGATAGTGTAATTGATACTACGCTCTTGCACTTTCATCAAATTTTTGTTGAAAACCACTGAAAGACAAAAAGCAAATAAACCAAGCTGATATATGACAAAAGAGAATGTGCCTTTACGGGTTAGTAATTTATTAAAGACCAGGAAAAAAAGGTTGGGAAGAAAATTATCAGCGGACACTAGGGGGGATCTAGTCTGATCTATGCTATTTCTTGACTTCATAAATGCCATACTGAACAAAACATGGAACATAGAAAACTAACACAAGTTCATGATAACATGAAATTTCGTGGGTTGTAAAAATAAAGACTGTGAAAAGCTGCACAAAGATCTGATGATACTGAGCGATCAGACAGTAAAATGGAAAATGAATAGTATCAGCAAATGTGAAGTACCACAGCACGCACACAAAATCATCCTCACCACAAACACCCCCAGAAATAGGCTGTAAATCCACTACCATCATTCAGAAAACTTGAAGCCTTCTAAACTGTTGGATGCAAGCATCAGTTCTGGACTGAAACTTAGCCAAAAACCCGGAGGATATTTGGAATTACTAGATGAAGTAAAGAACAAGCCAGCCAGAAAGCATCAATATGACATTATATATTGAAGAGCTACGTGACCACAACATGAAACCTGTGAAGCCCTTGTCTCTCCGTCTGACAAAGATACAGCTGAATTGGAAAAAATACGGAAATCAGCAAGTAGTTAGGCCAATGGTATAAAACATCTTAAGAATGTGAAAGGATTAAGCAGACCGTGATTTTTCATCCTGAAAAAAAACATGATCTGAAGTCAAATACAACACATGGCTATAAAATAATGAATAACAGACACAGCAGATTGCGGAAGTACTGTTCCTGTTTACTGGCACACGAAAGCCAAACAACTAACAGCATTTTCACACAAATTGTGGACCCAGCAGCTTTCATTTTGCTGGGGATTCCTGGAAACGTCTTTTCTAAACAGATTTTTAGGTCTGTCTATATATGAAATGTCAAATCTACTGTCAAATTCTGACGATCTCTTCACCAACTCTCCGGAGGAAAAAAAAAACACAAAAACTACAAAGCTAATCAAACAGGTAAGATGTTAGTTAAAGATGGGTATATTGAGATTCCTAATTATTTAGATCCTGAGAGGATGTACTAACAAAAAAAAACAAAAAAAACCAAAAAAAACCAAAAAAACCAACCCAAACCCAACCCTCTATTCCTTTTCCCCCATTAAGAAATATTACAAAAGTTTCTTATTTGGAGCTGTTAAATTTCATAGGAAATTCTGCATCAAAAAAAACCCAAGTAATTTTATTTCTGGACTATTTATTCATTGGCTATTTTTCAACAACTATACTGAACAGAAGAAATCTGAAAAACAATAAAAATTTAATTGGTTTTCAAAGTTTCTCTTTGAAAAATGCTGTCAAAAATGTGCCTTTCCCTCAAGCAAAATAATGGCACTGACACAAGTCATTTTTAAAAAGGAAATTTTTTCCATAAATTTACTAGTCAGAAGCTGGGATTGTAACTGCAAAGTTATCTGAAATCATACACAGGCTCTGCACCACAAGCCCACTGTCTTCCTTCCACTCCTTCCTAGCTGACCATCCTTACAAACTGTATCACAGTTATGAAGCATGAATAGCTATGTGGGCATTCACACTACTGAATAAACCAGCTTATTTTAATGACATCCTCATTTCTCTGAATATACTCATTACTTCAAAGGGGCATTTCTGCCTCAAATTAATCCAGAATTAAATTATTAAAAAAAAAACGAGCATGGAAGCATCACTTGAGAATTTTCACATGGCTCTTTGCACAGAGATCTTGTGTTTTCACTAGTTCCCAGAGGTTTAGGAGTGGTACAGGGCAGACCCCAGACCAGCCATCTCCCTGTGCCTGCACACAGTCGCTACCCCCTGCAGCGGGGACAGGTGGGGCCTCAGGGACCCCCAGGAGAGCTGGCACACAGTGGTGTGGTCATTACCATCACAACTTCACGTTAACCTGGACCCTCGTCGGACCAGCTGTATCCCCACAGCCTGAACTCACAGCACACACACAGAGCTAGCTCACTCTGAGCCCGGAGGAGGCACCTGCCTGGTGGAAGGACTTTGGGTCACATTGACTATTGAATATGACAAACTCCTTTGGTTGTTGGAGACCATCCTGATCTGTGCCCTACAGATCCCATTCATTATGTATTAATTTCTCTTGTATGAGTTCTGTGAGCTTTGTTAAACTATTCCTCTCCAAAACTACCGTAAAAATAAGAGATTGCTGGCCTGAGCTGGAGGTCTCTTTAAAGATGAGACAGTACCATCTGCTAGCCTTGTTTTAGCATTCTATTTCCTGATCCCTTACAAAACCCTAATCTCAAATCAAAGATCTACCAGGAACTTTGCAAACTATCCAAATTTACAACTCATACAATCTACAAGTCTAAACTAGATTGGAGGAGGGATGAGCAATCAATCTTGTTAGTTACCTTCAAACAATTTAAAAAAGATTTCTGTTACTTCAAACAGGGATGTTTGTTTTGGGGTTTACTCAGAAGTAAAATGTTTTAGATATGTGAAGCACCCTAAAAAACTCAATGTTCTACTGGGTAAACCTTACATTTTTAAATGCAAAAATAAAATTTATGCCTGTATAATCAAAAGGGATTGAGAGGTGAAAGAGTCAGAGAACAAAGGCAAGGCAATGAGACTGTTTAAAACTGGGACTCAGTCTTTTAATTCATGTTTCCATATGTCCTACTAGGTTTTTTAATGATATTATAATTTCCACAACTTTGTTTGACTAACACACACTCATCCAATACTTGTGTAAGCAAAGAGTTCTCCACCTTGGCCCAAGAAATTGGAAGGGGCCATAGCATGACCTATTGTTTACTTGTTAGGTTGATGCTATACTGTTTTTCAAATAGCCACTTGAACTCCTGCAAAAGGCTAACAGCAATATAAACAAAGCCAGATGGCATTGTTTTGACATACGTAAAATCTTGAATCTGCCACCGGAGCGATGTGAGAAATCTCTAGCTTTCCACCAATTAAATAAATATAGTCTATTTTTAATACTCAGGCAGATGCATGCAAAGGTATCACCAGGGAGATCTCCAGGGCATTTTAAACTCTCTCCAAAGATCTAGAAATCCTAAAGTTCAGAATGTTTAAACAACTGGCATGAATCTTTAGGAAAGAATACTGGGGAAGAGAAGGCTCCTGAATAAAAGGATATGCACTAAAAACCTGGCTTCTTCCCATCACTGATTTCTCAAAGTGTGATATACTGTTTCTGTTCTCGAGCAAGACATCACTAAACACTCCTAACAGCCAGTTGCAGCACTGGTGGTACCCACCTCTTTTTCCTGCCTGAGCCCAATAGATTGAGACTGCTTTGAATCACCTAATCCTTTCCCCACTGTATTTTTTTTTCCTACCATAATGATTTTACAAGGCAGTTTAATGAAATCTACAGACATTTGAATCAGCAAAGCAAAATGACTTTCAAATAATTCCTGCAGAGTTTTCTCTGTCTTAGCAATGTCACCTTAGTAAAATCCCTATTTGCTACTGAAATGTGCTTGAATGCTTTTGCACCTCTCATTCACAAGAGTGACCCTTGGGACTTCACACTACCAAAACCACCCCTCTGCTTCCTTGGTCACTCCAGGTCTCCTTGGTACAGTGATCTGACATTTTGAGTCCTCAAATTCCAGGCTTTTTGGGGCAGAGCCCCACTCATGGTCTGTAGCAGTATGTGCAAATATACACATCTTTACATCCCCTTTCTGGGAACTCATGTAAGCCCTAGTGTTGAAAGACCCATAACAAATAGGATAATTTACATTACATCCTATTGCTCCTTCCTTCTAATCTGGCAGAAGAATCATCTGGTCCCAGAAGCAGTTAATAATACAACACTACAAAGTTATTTCTGTCTGTAATAGTATATTTCCCCAACGCATCATGGGAAGAATGTGTTTAATTGAATTATATAAATGGGAAGGTTTTTTCATCTGTTTGATTTTTAGCCTTTCAGGTTTTTTCTGTGTTTGCTTGTGGTTGCTAGTTTTAAATATTGGATGGTAAGTATTTCACTAGAATATAGAAACCTCAAACCAGAAGTCAGATTGCAGTCTGCCAGGAATTTCAAAGGACGAACCTTCCCCGCAAAATATGCACATCAACAAGACAAAAGCTTGAGTGCAGACAATTCTCATCCTTATTGTTATAAAAGATTACTGAACCACAGTGAAACTTGTGCAAGGTGAGGACAGGAGCTTGTAAGCAGGATGCAAAAATCAATCCTTTGTCTCAAACCACAACCTACTTATTTAAATAAAAATCAAAACCACAGCACATTTTAAACATCTTCTCAAGAGGAAGAAAATTCAAAACTAAACATTTTGGAAGCTGAGGAAGTCTGGATAATACCTCTGATCAGGTTCCTCTCCTCCAAAAGCCGGAAGGATTGAGCAGTAGAGTAAGGACCTGCAGTTTGCTTCAAATCCCAACCCCAGTGAAATCCAACAAGTAACATCTCTTTATGTCAGCATATCAAGGGAGATGACAGTAAATTTTAATTACTTAGGATACAAACAGAGGGTTACAGCAAGAGGAAAGTTTAGGAAAAAAAAAATTCTTTAGTCTCCACTTCTCCCTTCAATCCTGTATTTGCTGTTTACACTTGCGTGCGACTTAGTGCATCATTATCAGCAATTGCTTCCAGAGCAATGGCACACAAGCCATTTCTGCTGAAGGTACTGATGAGAGTACTTGCAAATGACTGCAGGAGGTGTGCAACTCCACTGAAACCAGAAAGTGAATGCTGAAAGACATCTTAATATACACCAGGTAGCGACATCCTCTGTCTCTACTTAGTTTAGACTCTCACCAACACCTTGGGATTTTGAAGTACCACAATACCTGAAACTGAAATTTATATTCTTTGATTTTAAGAAGAAATTATACATTGCATGAACCTTAATACAAAGCCTCAGTCAGTGGCTATCATAACTACTCCAGCCAAAAATATCACAGTGACAATACCTTGTTTCTTAAATGTGCTACTGTCAGTAACTGCCTCACTACAAACTCATCAGAACATAATTAACGTCAACTTGGAACTAGGAGCTTATTGATTTTTTGTAACTACCTTTTAATTCCTTTCTATGCTTTGCTGTGTTGCCTAGGTATGTAAGGAGAATAGGAGTCTCTTATAGTCTCGTATCTATTTCAAGAGCTCCTAGAGGGACAGCCATTTCTTGTATGACAAACTGCACTGTATTCTCCTCGATAGCAATGACAGCATAATATGGTGAAGGTTCTGCAGCTTGCCCCTGATCTCAGTCTCATAAATAACCTTCTGAATGCTTGCTTGGAGGTATATGGATCTAACAGGGTTTCAAACACGACCCAGACTCAACAAATCAAGGTATTGATACTGATTCTCAAAAGAAGAGTACAAGGGAATTTCAAAAGCTACTGCTTTGGTTTTTTGGGGGGCTTTTTTGGGGTTGTTGGTTTTTTTTTTTTTTTTTTTTTTTTTTGGGGGGGGGGATGTTTTGGTTTGGGTTTTTTTGTAGGATTTTTTTGAGGGGAGCACGGTGAGGTGTATATGGCATCAAAGCTCCAAATTTCCCAGCTGTAAGAAACATACCTGACCTATACTAAGGAGTCAAAAACCTGAAAACCTGTATTGAGGAGTAAAAGTCTGCCCCACTGACTATCTGCAATGTTATTTTAGGTCACTGAAAACTCTGCCCATCAGATTTCTACTGTTGAACTCTACCATAATCAAATGCTGGAAATACGAAAGCCATTTCACAGGTCCTTGCAACAACAACCGGCAAGGTTGTTTATGCACCTTCTGTGCTACCGACTTATCCTGATCATGCTGACTCAATGTTCTCCACCAGCCCCTCATGAAGGATTTGTCAGTCCTTGGCTTTCAGTCTTCACTGCAGGAGGCTACTGCAACCAACCAACTCAGATCTGCAAGGCAAGGTGGGATGAGAAGGAGCAAGGGACTCTATCCAGCAACAGGCAGAGGCTAACATACTGCTGTGAACACACAAAGCTGTCTCACCTCTCAAGGTTTATGCTGCTCTGGATGATGACACTCACAGAGCCATGCTACAACTGCTGAATACGTATACAATATTACCTTCCAAGAACACGATTAAAGAATATTGATAAAATTACTCTTAGCAATATATTGTTTCATCACTAAAATCCTGCGCATTTCACTGGGACATATTTTAATCCACATGCGAAGTTTGGTTTGGCATTGCTGCAAACAGAAGACACGGCATGTTGTAATCACAATTCTTAGTGGTTTTTGTGTGTGTTTATATTCAAAATGAAAACTGGTTTCACTCACACCTAAACTCTTGTGCCTTCTGCTTCATGACTCAGAACTGTATTTCTTCAGTCACAATCGTTGTTTTGGGTGGATGTGTTTGTTACAGAAACACGCAATTTAAGAAACCGTACTGTAAAACAAACAATTCACACTGCAGATAATAAATATGCTCTTGGAGTCTATTTTTAGAGAAGTAGCAATATTGCTGAAATTGGTTTTAGTGGTGAATAGGTGTATTAAAATGCACTCAGGTAGGCAGAGGAGAGAGACAGCAAACATTTTAAAAAATGTGACAGATTAAACTCCGTAATGTGCAGGAAGGTAGACAGCTAGTACAAGTTTTTCCACAATTGCTTTATCTTCCATTGTCCCTTGAAACAGTGTACAGGAAAATGTATCTAATTTATTGCAGTAATACGACACTTTACACCGAACAGCATCTAAAGTAGACAGACTCTCTCAGGGTACCACCTGGCACCAAAATTTCCAAGACAGCAGCGTGCACTAACGTCCTGCTTATGACCCTGGCATCTACATTTTTAAATCTGGGGCCTCACTTTCTTGTGTTTCAGTGCTCAGCATATCTTAAAGTAACTCTGTTCTGTCCTTACTGATTTACCAATTCTGCATAATGCTCAGCAATGAATATGAAAACATGAATTAGATTTAATATTATTACAGATAGTCAGGAAATCAAATTTCCTCTCACAAGGGATCTCCACCAACTGCCCAGCCTGTGTTGTACAACTCCTGAGGTACCCACAGAAATTATACCCCTTATATGCCATTGAACTGCTACTCATTCTGACACTATAATCACTCAACTCCAGTTCATCTCAGGCCGCACAGGAGAAGGGCTAATTCAGCAGTTCTGTATAATGGCCTTCCAAATGAATGCCACAAAGAAACGTCAGGTTTGGCTATTCCGTCTCTAGCCATTGTGATCCCACGGAAGTAAGGAAAAGAGCGCACGAACCTTTAGTGTTTACTGAATTGACAAAATTTGGCCATGTCTCCCAACAGCATCATGTTATTCCTATCAAGTAGCACTGTGTTTTTTCATTCTTTTCCTAAAATTAAAGTTAAAAAAAGTACATTATTTCCACTGACAGTGAGAAAAAGTATTTTATAACAGATGCTATATATTATTAACTTTGGCATTTACCAGTTAAGACTCAAACTACAAATAGACTGAACTATTTCAGAACTAGTCATTGCAGGTATTTAGCAGGTTAAATGCTAGGAGGAAAGTTCACCAGTCTGTTGTTTAACAGACGTGGGCTGCTCACAGGCTGGTGGCATCTAAAATGCACTTACCAAACTCCTTGGTCCATGTGAATACCTTGGTCTTGTCTCAAAATGCTGCACTGATTGCTTTACCATCTTTCCCTTGCTTCTACATCCCACTTTCCACAACAATGAAACTTAACTGCATAAACTTTAAGACACTTCTAGCATGTTTCAGATCCAGGTCCCTGGATCGAACAGCACAGCACACCAGGACCCAAAGAACCACATATTTTTTTTGCCACTTAATCCAGACAGTCCCTGGGTCCTGGATCCACATCTGTCAAATAGGGGTAATAATACCTTTTCAGTCTTTTTAACCTATTTACAACTTCTCTTAGTCAGAAATTGTCTCACTTGATGGATGTTAGTGGTACATGGCAGCACACAGCTCTGATCTTAGCTGAGAACTCTCTATGTACTTCCGTGAAAGTGCTATAAAGTAATAGTAATGTAAAAACATATTACCTCTTTCTTGCTAGAAAACCATTATCCACAGTCCACCAAGCAATTACCAGTAATTGTAGGTGTCAAGAAACTTGAGATCACAGAAAAGCACTAAAAATTGAATAGATATTCCATAATTATATGCACAAATTGTTTCCAAGGTAAACAGAAACTGTAGTGGCTAAACAGTGGAGGAAATAATGGATAGAGGAGTTGCGAAGACACTAAGCTTTAAGAATATAAACTTGTTTTTAAATAAACTTTATTTTTTGGTAGGGCTAAATAAAATAAATATGCTGGTTCAAATGACATATGGTTGTTTAAACCTGGAGTAACTTTCACTTCTTTGGCAAGATAAATCTGCTGATAACCTGGCTAGAAGTAGAAATTACTGGCACAAATTGGAGTGACACATTTCAGTGGATTTAAGTGTAATCCAGAAATTGTTATTATTCTTCCCTGTAGCTGCTCCATGCACTTTTGATTGAAGGCAGAATTGGTAGCAATTAGCATGCTAAATTCTCCATCACAGATTAATCCCTTCCTTCCCCAACAGACAGAATTTACTTTTGTAAGGAGGCATCCTAGGGAGGATAAGCGAGAGCACCTCTGAGGATTATATTCCCCTTTGAATCTGTTCTCCTAGATGTTTCCCATAGATAAAGAACAGATTATTCAAATGGTTTATCCAACCCAACACATTGCAGAGTTCATAGAGCTGTCTAGAAGAAACAATGTAATTTTACTGTGGCCATTTCCATTTCAAAATTATCATCCTGCTTCTGCAGTCTTTCTGAAAAACCTCTGATCAAGTTTGTCAGGACCTTTTACCAATGGTCAGACAAGGAAAAACAAGGTGCTCCTGCTTGTGGCAGATATTTGAAAGCAGCAGATATAGGCCTCTCACCCCAGTTTTGAGCCATACAAGACTCAAAGACACTTCAAAATAGAGCTTGTTTATTCCACCTTTTTTTTTTTTTTTTTTTTTAAAGAATGGACATACAGATACCTACATGCTTACACACCAACACATGCACACCCATCCTTTGTCAAAAATATTAAGGCTGCCAAGCAAATACTTAAAAAGCTAGGAAATGTCAGCATTCAGTGCCATAGGGACTGCAGACTCTTCCCCTCCTCTCTTTCACATGGTCATTTATTATTTCTGCAGGACCCTGGTTTCAATTGGCAGTGGAGAATGTTCCTAGAAAACTCTCCCATTAGATACAGTTCTTCAGTAAAGCAGGTGTTGCCTCCAACACCTTCATCTTTGCAGAACTTGCAGGGTCAGTGGTAAATGTGCAAGAGGAGAGGAAGCCAGAAAAAAAATAAGTTTCATTCATAAGGCCTGGGAGAATATACTTCAATCCCATCAGAGACAGAAACAATTACCAGTTATGAGGTATTAGTTTTATGGAGACAAACTATAAGTAAAAGACCACGAAGAGTTTTGTTCTAGAATGGTTTACATTTAATCAAAAATTGCTAATTCATGGTATGACTTCCTACAGTCTAGTATGAGAGCAAGTCAGAATAACTGATATTTTAGGGCTTCCAATCACAATTTGTGAATTTTAGGCTCAAATCCTTACTGACCCTTATTCACACCTGGAATGTGGGTATTTAAATGGAAAGGGAAAGACCCTCTGAAACCCTGTTCTGAATTGTGTCTGAAGGGATAAAGAGCTGCTCACTTCATTTAGGGCTGGTGCCTCCATTCCCCTGCATTAAAAACTAATCCCGTTATTAAGAGATTCATCTGGACGCAAGAAACACCAGCTCTGTTCCCAGTGTTCCCAGTGACAGGTCACTGCTGCCTCTCAGACAACTATTCATACTCCTGTGCCCTAAGTTATTTGGGTGAGGCCACCTTGTGGAAAGGGTACAATTGCAGGGAAAACCATGCAGATGGAAATACCAAGAACAAGGCGCAAGTGTGATTACATCCTCATCAGCAAAAGGTTCAGGCCCCAACTACCAGGAGTAGGCTTGTACATCACCCAGTATCTTTTAAATGCAGAGCAAATATCTGTTCCTGGGAATAGAGAAGGTATGTTTATTTTGATAGCTACCTGTCTCACTATTACTAGGGCTGGTCTTTCTGATTCATAACAATTTTAAATGTCTCTCTCTACCATCTCAAAGATAGCGGTTTAGTGCTTTAAGGACATGGCTAGGGAGGCAGCATCTCTCTCTGACACAAGGCACACTCTTGCTCTTGCTTGGTTTATTGGGTTTTTTTTTGGTTTGTTTGTTTGCTTGTTTTTTTTTTCTTTAAACAGGTCAAAGTCTTGTTTTGAGCCAATGCTAGGTGAGGGGAAAAAAACTGTTTAAAAATGTGTAATGTGATTTACTTCACTAAGTAGTATATGCAACTGAAGTAAACTGAAGTTTTTTTTTCAAATGCCTCTGCAATGCTGAAAGAGTTTTATTTGTCTTAAACTAAGCTTCCAAATTAATGTATGCTTTTTCTTCATGACACAATTCACTGTCTGAAAAATCATAGTAATCCGTCATCCCTTTCTGATGGTGTGAAAATAAACAAATATTTGTGAAATAAATTTTCTCGTGAAGTGTACTTCAGAATTTCCCATCAAGAAATTAGTAATTATGTTTTTGGAGCTAGGTTTGAAGAGTACACACAGTGAATAAAACTTCAGGCCACATATTGAGGAGGAAACAAAATATTGAGTAGTTGCTCATTAATTAAAGACTACTCAGTTTCTATTCTGAAAGGAGTGGAGGATGCTGTGCAAAAAATAGTTTGTGATCAGGTAATTAAAGCCCTTCCTACTGCATACACATTAGGGGGTCTAATTAAGTTTGCAATGACATTTTCTATCCTTCAGGTTTCTAACTTCACAGCTTAATGTTCTTTTAACTTTTCTTCTTCATTTGTAATAGCTCTCTACAATGCTGCAACAAAACATTTATGCATTAAGATGTTATACATAAATGCATCTGCTTTTGATTTTTTTTTTAAAGACTTTCTCAGTCTTTATACCACAGACATAAAATGAAATATGTAGCACTTTCATGCCTACCAGGAAATTCAATACCTCTTTTTTTTTTTTTTAATTCACAGACACTTTGAGCCCTTAGAATATGCTGTGGGATCTCCATGTTCAGCTTCACTCCATCTTTGGAGTTAACAGCTAAAGAGCACTCAGTTACACAAGAAACAAAGTTGATAACATCTGTACCACAGATCTACAGATAGGGGGGATTACCCTAGAAAACAGCCACTTCCCATACTTTTATAAAACCCTCTCTTCACTACAGAAGACTCTGTTTTTCCTGTAATCCTCAGTATACCAGCTAAGAACAGGGAAATCTTCAGCCTCTCTTTTATTCTTTCCTCCCTCTTTCACAGAACCAGACAGTTAAAGCAAAGAGCATGAATTTAAATGTAAAGTGTGCAGATGGGAATCCTCTAGTGTGTGAAACACTCTTGCCCCATCTCTGCTTCTTTATCCTAATGAAGAGCAAAGTTTTTTTCTTACTAAGACTTGAAAAGCTTTCAGTCACACCCAGTTATACCCTAAGAAACAGGGGACACAGACCTCAAAAGAGAGGTATCAGTCTTGTGCTGATACACACCATCTTTCACTACCATATGTAAAATCTTCCCTCTTTCCACGAGCTCTGCTTTCCTCCAGACACTGACAGGGAACAGGTACCAGCAGCCAACGAGCCTGAACACCCTGCCTTTTCCTCTGCTGCATTCAGAGGTGCTGAGGATGCCCACAGCACCGAATTGCCCAGCTGCGCACTCAGTGCTGCTAGAGAAATGCAGAGCATTATAACCAAAATTCACATCTCTTCACCATAACCTCCATCCCTCCTCTAGGATTAATAGAGCCAACTGCCACATCATAAAGCACAGGTTACATATACACTACAGAAAACAATGCTTATAAATTACCTCTTCTCTGCAGTGGACAGTTTAAGCCACCACATCTTCTTATCAGTAAGATTTTTCTGCATCTAATTCTATTTGCTGTTCCTCAGTGAATATCAACAATAACTCATTTAGCTTTAATGACATTAAAAGTAGAGCCTGTCCTTGAGATAGCATCTAATTTTTCATTATGAAAGCCAACATAAATTCTATGTATGAGGTCTCTGACAGCCTGGTAATAGAGGTGTTGTTAAAGTGAGCTAAAAATACAAACCAAGAAAAAAAAAAGTATCTTTCAGAGGAATCATTAGAAAAATTGATGAGGTCTGTTTGCTTTCCTTGCAATCTCTGAGGACACATTATGTATATAAAGCACGGAGCTAACACTAAGTCTGTCACACAAAGATAGTAGTTGAACAGATCTTGACCTTTCCTTCCATCTATGCAATAAAGATAAAGGTTATTACAGGAATCCTGCAAGAGCTCCTTATTACAGTTATCTCACACTTCATATGGGAGTTAGTAAACTTGCAGCTATTTTTTTCCCCTCTAGGCATCTCCCATGCAGAAGAAAAAAAAAAAAAAAAAAAAAAAGAAATCTGGCCCTTAAATCCTGGATCAAAATGCATATAATCAAAGGAACCAGTCTAACGTTGCCCAGGCAACTTGTTCTGCTATTTCCTAACATTCTGCTTGACTTTGTAGCCTTGCTATTTATGTTTGTCCATAGTTGTGTACCTCAATATAATTATTAATAGATTTGTGAGTGTGTGATATGCACAGCAAAGTGTTCCCTATTGTGAGTAAATTTATCACTCATTAATAACAAAATTAACAGTACAGTCCTGAACTATACATAGGGTCTGAATAGAAACAATATTGAAATCTATAGGGAGCTTTTTAAATATGTAATACAGAATGAGACACTTTATTTCACTGATCTAATGATATCAAACTACTTTCACACCCTCACTAGATTTTCTGATGGAGATTTGAGACCTCTCTGCAGTATGGCAGAGAATGGGGTGAAGGAACAGAATTGCCATGATAAACTGAGACACGGAGAACAGGAGCTGAAAACAGAGGAAGCCCGTTGTAATAATCCAGCTACAGAACTGCTTAATGTAATTTGGTGCCAATGCTGGAGGATTGTCCACTGTTGTTTCAGTAGGGGAAATACCAGTCTTCTGTTTCTCTGAAGAAGATGCTCCAGTCCTGGGCAACGACGTACCTCAAGTTGATTAAATATGAACATAAAATTTCCATCCGTATGTCAAACAATGCAAACCTCCAAATGCTTCACAATGAAAAAAATTCTGCTGAGTGTAGGGTTTTGTGGGAGAGAGAAAACACCAAAGTCGCACATTTCCTCAGGAGTAGCTTCCAGAAGAGAAAGTACACAAGAGATGCACACGCAGGCTGTGCTTAGGCAAGCCACCTGATGTAATACTTTTGTTTCTTCCGATACCACATGCACTGCGAACACACAGATTTTGCTCAGCACTAATGTGTTTTAATTACACATGTATCCCAGAAATACAGGATTACCATTACAGTTTGTCCTATGTAGCTTTAACTTAAGATAGTGACAGGAAGAGAACTTGGCTTTCATGGGACCATTTTCTTGCATCTTCTTCTTCTTCTGTCATCTCTAACTGCTCTCCTCAGGAGAAAAAAAAAATATATATATATTTTTACTATCTGTAGGAGACATAAAATGCTGATGAGTCACATAGATGGTTCCTGAAGCAAATCAAAATCTTGTATGTCAGTGGTGTATTTCACCATAATAAATGTTATTCATGATTTTCTAGTTTGCCACACACTTCAGCCCTCAGTGAGGAAAGGGCATTTTTGAAGTTACCAGTCATGACTGCTGATAAGACTCTTTTTACAGAAATCCCTACTGGAGTCTGAAAATGCAAATACAGGCACTCTGTCTGAACTGCAGAACAAATGAGCCTCAGAGGCAGCCCTGCTGTCCTGGCCCTCTGACTGTGACCACTGGGGAGAATTCTCAGAAGCTACCATGAGCCCCTCCAGACCAATGCACTCAGATTTCCAGTGGCAATAAGCATGTCCAAAGTCCTGTACTTGAGGCGGCTGGAGAACCTTGGGAAATCTCTTTGTTCATGTCCCTTTGAAAAAGAATCACATAGATCAGTTTCTTTCATCATAAAGGTCTACTCTGTTTTTAAGGTCTGCACTGATGTGAGTTTCCCTTTGCTTCCTGAACAAAAAGCCAAGAGAAAATAGAATTAGGCTTCATGCACCCATCCAGCTAAACCGTGATTAGACATGGACTGGTACCTCGTGCGTAAAATACTCCATTAAGAAACATTGAGTTGTGTTCTTGTATTTGACTTGAGCTTCCTGTAAGCCTTCAGGTAAGTCTTTTTTTCTGTTTGTGCTCCTCCAGGTTTGATTCTTGCCTACCCATTTACTGGTTAGCAATGGTAACAAAGCACTGAGCTTTACAGTGACAACTCTTACACATCTGTTTAAACCAAAAATATTTATGTTACTGCAAACGACTACTTGTAGTGTAGATGGAAAGTCAGTATGCCCGGAAACATGATACTGCTGGAAAGGATAATGGTACACTGTAAGAAATGAAAGTAAAGTGCACATCAAAGATAGAGTAACCATCTCAAATAAAGATTCAGCGCCCCACCAAGTTATCACTGCAAAACCTGACTTTCATGAATGTAATCTGGAGAAAGTGAGTAGACCTTAGATAGAAATTTCTAATGGTGGGGGAAGGAACTGTTCTGCCAAGGGACAGTAATTTTCTCTGAGTCTGCAAACACTAGCATTTTAATAGCAACCTTCGGCAGTTTTGGGGACGTGGGGTGGAATTAATGTTAACTCCTCTCTGAATCAATTTGTTTACCCTCTGTTTTGTCATGGGTAGTAAAAGGTCAGATCCAACCCAGATCTCAAGCATCGTTACATGTTTCTTAAGGGTTCCAGGCCACTCAGAAAAACATTACGGCTAACGTGCATGTTACTTCCAAGTGTATCCGATAGCCTCAGGAAGAGGAAACATCCCTCTTGGACACCTGGCAAGAATGCATTATAAATCTAGACCTATGTGAATCTGGACTAAAATTGAAGCAAACATTGTAAAGTCATGCCGCAGTAATCACTTACACAGAAGAATATTAATTTGAAAGTGGATTATTAGCCAGCGGTGATGCAGGAAAGTTGAAGGTCATGATTTTGCCCAGAAAGCAAAACCCAAAAAATTAAAAGAGAGAAAACCTTTTCTTTCTTCAGGCAACTCCAGGACATGCCAAAACTTCAACAAAAAATACAAAGGATCACAAATAAAAGAGAAGAAAAGACCGAGAGATTTCTGTGCTACTGGTAAAGCTTTCAGTATTTATTTTCTAAAGTGAGTAGTAATGAATTATTTTGAATTCTGGATTCATAGTTTACTAATAGCACTGCAGGACTACATGTTGAAAACTGATGATAAGGAATATTAATCAATACAGTAATTAATTTAAGAGGCAGCACATAACTCAGGATCCTCCCAATTAGGTAAACCTAACATTTTATCAGCTTAACAAACCTTTTTCTTCTCCCTTTAATTCTAAATTAAATAAGAAAGAAAAAAGAAAAAACCTCATCTGCAATGTTTGCAGCCCAAACACATAAACCTTGCTAAACAACCATATTATCTATTAAAAAAATTAAAGCTTTTCTTTTTTAATCAAAAGATGAAATACAGTAAAAGTTAATACTAATATATAATAGATTTTTTAAAGATCTTGTGATCCTTTGGGGCCCTGTATTCTCATCAGCCAACACTGCACTGTTCAGAATACAACCCCCTTCTTCCTCCAAGTCCCACCTCTTTGGCTCTGCTTTTGACACTTGGACCAGGGCACTTGTCAGGACCTTCCTGAAGGAAATTCAAGATATGCCTCACTACTGTACAACTGTTTTTGATGATGAGAGCAGCTTAAAAATTGGACAATATTGGTGCTAGTTCGTAGTTGTGACGAAGTCACCAGGGTTTAGAACTGAATTCAAACTAAACAACAGCATATCAGCACATGAATAGTATTATGATGTACATACTTCTAAAGAGTTCTCTAAAGTTCCACTCACTGTATAGCAGGTCCACAAGAGCCTGAAACATTACTAGAAAATTACAAGATTACAAGGCAAAAGAACTAATGAACCCTGGAAACAACCCTTGGGATCACAGAATGAATCCCAAGGGCCAGTATAACAGACACATATAAAAGCTTTACTTGCAGCTTTCTTTTTAAGTGCAGTAGTGGACCAGAATTTTCAGTTTTATCCTGAAGTCGAAGGAAAATGAAAAACCTCCTCTCTAGATACATGACTATGTTCTCTCGCAAAATTAGGGTCCAGTGACTTTCAGAGAACTAAGCTTGATGAAACTGAGGTAGGTTTTTTTCTTGGTTTTATTCCTGAAAACTTGAGTTCATACTGTTTCTCACAAGGCTGGCACAAAAGTATTCTCTTCACTACTGATCAGAGTAAGTAGTATATTTTTTTTTGTCTGAACTACATTAATGTTTAGTAGCTTAGTGCCAACAAAACCAGTGCTATAAAAGTTAATAAAAACACTACAACAAACAGTATGTATGGAAATTACATCCAGCAAAACTTTGCAAGGAATATTAAATAATAGATGAAGCAAAGCTACACTGAAGGGCATAAAAAAAAAAAAAAAGGAAAAATTAGAAATGAAAGGCGAAAGAAGAAGGGGTTCTACAGAAGCAGCTCTGCCAAACAGTCTCTATAAGCAGGGAAGATGACTCATTGGTCTAAATAAGCACTAAAATGTGCTGATCTCCATGTGAAGCACAACCTCCACCATGCCCCCCAATAGCACCTATTTTAACACTTGCAATATTTCTAGCTTTCATTTTTATATGTAGTTTAGCTTTTCACGGAATGAGTATAGTGCTTTGCCTCACAGTATTCTGTTTACTCCTCTTAAAAAAAAATATATATATATAGAGATGTATATTAGAAATATAGTTTTAACAGATTTGTTACCTTCCCATTCCACCTTCTGTCTCACCCATATGCAAGCTGAGGGGATTCTATGCTAACTCAGGTGTTCTGGTCAGTGCCACTGACTGTCTCACACCTCAGTGTGCCACAGGCCCAAGAAACCAGTGTCTGCAGCTGATTTTTAGAGAAAAGGTCATGTGTACAATGCTGAATTAGCCCCAAAATGCACACTGATTAAGCAGCCTTTGCTCCTCTCTTGCTCCTGAATGTCAGCCCTGCTAATCAGTAAACTCAAGCAACTGAGCTCCCACTCCTAACATCCTCTTCTCTGCTTCTTCCTGGGAAGTGCAAGGGAATGAGTAGCTACATGAGTGGCAGCTCATATTTGAGATAAAAACAAACAAGAGAACAATGGAAACAGTTTTTATTCCCTTATACATGTTTTTAAAACGTTCTGATCTATCACTAGAAAGAAGGTACCTCTGGAACACAGCAGAGAAAAAGGCCAAATGATGGTTCAGGAGGGTCCTGAGTGCACAAAAAGCTTGCACAAAGTAACTCAGAAGTGTCACAGTGAGCTCTGGAAACCAAGATGCTGAAGGACACAGCGGCAGATCCAACAGCAAGGAGACTGACAGAAGAAACCATTTATGTCGCTCAGTAAAATGTAGATGCATTTGCTCAGACAAGTGACTGAGTGGGTTTAACAATCAGGATAATAGCTCAGGATGTCATTTTGATCTGAATACATAATTAAAGGGGATCAAGAAAAGGCTCAGGTCTAGAAGTGGTCTTGAATATCTGCAGCCTAATTAAGATTGATTTTGCCAATCACTGCTCAGAACACGAGTCTTCTGTTTGCACTTGGTTTCCAGTAAAACATGTCAGCTGCCTTGACATCAGCATAGCTTCTACAGGCACTACCCACACGGAAAATACGATGGGTTCAAACCTGGCCTACAATGGCTACATACAAATCGTATGGGTTGCTATCTTTTAGCTTTAGATTACTCATGACATGTGCAATCAATAAGGCTTGTTAGCCTGAGGCTCAGAAGGGCTGTAGCTCTTTTTTTTCATCTTAGCCTGTATGCATAATATGATGGGGCGGTGAGGAGGCACAGATGAAGTGGTTTGTTATTTATGACAATATCAATCAATGCACTCTATTACTAAATGAATTAAGTAGCACTGCAATAACTGGCTTTTCTGCTGCAACTTTGGTTTTTAAAAATTGCACAGAAGAGTGATATTGATCTGCCTAAGTCTACTGGCATTTTATTACAATTCTCTTATGATGGAACAGAGTCCCTTCTACCACTGCCCCAATATTTATGTAACCATAAAACTAGATTCATCTAAAGACTCACAAAAGGATTTGAGCAGATTTAAGCCTTTGAAGTTCAGAACTGTGATTCTAAACCTCTCAGCAAAGCATCTGGTTGACCCAAGAGATTCCTAAACTCTTTGACCATTTGACATCAAGGTTCCCCAATTTCCTACAGCTCTGTTTCTCTGGATGCCCAGAACTGCAAGTCTGTGCAGTCAGATATTTTCCTGCTGCCTAACGTGTCATTACAAAAAGAAGTGGCCAGACAAAAATAACATGACATAACAAGAAACAGGCACCTTGTGAATGAAACACCTGTGCTCATTTGGAAGCGAAGGACCTGGGTTCAGCTCTATGTCTCATCTGAAAGAAGCCTCACCACAGAGACATCATTTCTCCTGTTGTTTGCCACTACTCCTAAAAGAGCCATTTCATTCTGGCTCACTGGGCCAGAAAATCAGAAAACAACAGGGAACCCAAATGCAACTCTGGGCCAAAGTCACTCACCTTATCATGGGAAAACCTCAGGTGATGAGGCAATTTAGTGTTGATCAGGTGTGTTTTCATCCCTGAAGGAGGTCCAAGGCATACCAAGACCTGGAAGAACGGCCCAAGAAGTATATATCTACATAGAGACGAAAAATCCATGTGATTCGAGCAATACAAATGCTGGGATTTCAGCCTTTAGCCAGCTATAAAGAACTTGTGAAAATGTCAGCCTATTTGCTGAATCTGAATTACAGTGAACCCATTTATATAACTATGTGCTTGAAAGCCAGGAGGTATAATTGGGCCAGGAAGGCAGTGATTAGCTTATGATTAAGAAACTTGTCTAATTGGGGGATTTAACACAAACTGATAAAAGGCAGGCCACAGATCACTGTCTAGGGCTGCTAGACATCTAGGACTGACTGCACTGCTACTTCATGTGTGGTGTTGTGATGTTTTGTTTATCACTGTGTCTGCTGCTGCCTAGACAAAGAAACCCCCGGGACCATTTGATGCTGCATTAAGTTTTGTGCCTGAATGCACAGGGTCCCTGGAAGGCAGGAAGAGGGTTCTAGTTACTTAGTAATGTTACAGAAAACAGCAGCAAAAATTGGTGTACAACTTAATGTGCAATTGTATGGTAATAGCCAAGAATTTGGCTATATACCTGGACATCCACCAGCTACCCTTTAGCACGCCTCTTTCAGACCTCAAAGCCAATGACATTTTCAGTTTTGTTAGGGTCTCTTTGGGCAGGGTGGAGGGGCTGGGACAAAATATTTTCTGGCAGCTACAAAGCTATCAAAAACGTGGTCTAGGATAAAAGGGCTTTATAAATAACAAGAGCCCTGGAGGCCATGAAATCAGCAAGTTTTCCATGAATGACAATATTGAGATGGGGATCACCAGGGAAAGGTTTTAGTGGGCATGGAACCAACCATGAAACCTGGAACCCCCAAATTCAATCTAATTTGACCACTGAACATCCAGCTTTTGTGCAGATAAAATGCAGAAAATGGGTGCTTTGAAGTGTGAATAGGCTTATTTTTAGATACCCACTGAAAGCATCTCCAAAAAGGAAATGTAGGCATTTTCTGTGTGAGGGTTTATTTTGTTGTTGCATTTTGTTTGTTGCTTTTTTTAAACCTGGAATAATAAACAACCATTGCAATCGATAATAAGGATTCTGTTAGTCTGGAACCAACTTTGATTGGGTGTATGCAGTTAGAGGAAATTTGCTTCCTTCCACTTCCCTTTTACAACCGACTATGAAATAAGAGTCTGGATTAAGTCCAAGGGACTAAACCAATTATGATAAATAGCTAAATTTGTGAATATGTAGAATCAACCGATCATCACATAATTACTTATACTCCTGAGGCTATGGTAAAAATGCGGCATCAGAATCATCACTATTTTCATCACAGTAATTATAAATCATCATTGTTGCATTCTTGCAGATATGGCTGGGTGAATGCCACCTGAAACTCTGCCTTTCCTCTCTGTCTCAGATTTGCTTCTCCACTGTCCTATGAATTTAATTTATTTTTATCCACACACACAGAGAACTGCTCTGCATGTTTGCCCATGACTCCTCAAACCTCCCTTAAATATCTGTGAATACTTAACTTCATAAGATTATTCCTTGCAGATCATCGTTTCTGTTAACCTTTATAATGATGTATGCAATACCACATGCACATATTTCTCAGACTCAAATAGTGCACATATTTTAGAAGGCTATAACCAAATAATGTCCATGGATATAAACATAGGTACCATTATAAGCCTTCAAGTACTAAAGCTAAGGACTACAAGCTGACCTCCAGCTTAATAGAGGGAAAAGAAGAAACAAAGTTAGGTGAAGGATAGTGAGAAATCAAGGCCTTATTTCATGGCAAAGTGCTGCTGCAGCTTGTTTTAAAAATCAGACTGCAGATATGCATTTGCTTCTAATGACTCTGGCCAGACACAAAACTTAGGCAGGAAGAAAGCCCCTCAAGATGAACAAATAGGCAGAGAAACAGTTTTCGAGGGAAAAAAAGGAAAACAAATTTTACAGCAAATGAGAAAACTAAGTAACTAACTTTCAAGTTCAGCAAGTATATAATTGTATAGCCCCTACTCTTCAATATGTTATGTTCAGCACTTAATTACAGGTGTGGGATGAAATCCTGGCACCACTGGAAATTTTATTATAGAGTTATTTTGAATCAGCATTTCTGATTTCCTCATTTCTAAATTGCTATGCTTCATGGCTTGTTCTGTAAATGTAAATGCATGAGTTAAGTGCCTGTATGTTTGCCAGATAACAGGCTAAAATCCTCATTTAGATGAGTAGTTACTTGTACCTGAATAACCTCACTGATTTTAGAAAGCATTGTTCAAAGTCAGTTACTACTTGCTTAAGTGGAGGTAACAGAAAGTGGCCCTGCTAAAAAGGAGATACCAAGAACTTCCAAAACCTCAACAGATGTCTTTAGATCCTTTTCCACTTGATGATTTCCACAGAGAAATCAAACATCCCTCTGAACTCTACAGGAAACTAAAGGCTATCTAGGTTTTAATCTTTGCTATCCTCTTTACTATAATATATACTCAAAATTGGATAATCCACCAAAACAAAAGTGAACTCATGGTCTAACATGTCTCATGTGGCCCAGTCTAATGGGATAGATGAGTTCTTAAGGGAAAAAGTAAAATGAGAGAAAGAAGGGGAAAAAAAAGGGTGGGGGGAGGAAACAGCATGAGTAGGAGAAGCTATGAAGATGCTTTCATTCCTGCAGCACAGAAAATTCCCTCCTCCTATGAGGAAGTTCATCAGCACACCCAGAAGCTACTATACACAGCCTCTATGGCCATCAGATTTCAGAGAGTTAGTTTCTCTAAGGATTTTTTTTCCCTTTCTTTGTGTGTATTTATATGAGTCCCACAGGTTCTGCAGATAGCAGGAAGGGAGAACACATCCGAATGCTTTCTCCTTATTACAGTACCTAATCTTGAGGTTTACTGCCAACAAGAGGTTGCTACCTGTAAATGTGTCAATCATTAACTACATGACTGGTATACAAATCACAACTACTTGAAATTTCCAAAATCATTCTACAGGGATAGCTTTTGCTGACTGAACTTTGTTAGGGTTTGTTGGGTGTGATTTGTTAACACAATGTGCTCTCTACACAAGTCAGCTGCACACTTCAGCTGTCTGCACTGACATAAAGGACTAAGAAACTTGGGAAAGGATCTAACTCTGCTTAGACATTACAGAACTGTTCATGACACAAAAAACAAGAAAGTTTTGATTTTCCTTCCAGAGTAAACAAAACAGAGAAAGGGCTATGTATACCAGTGCACTACTTCCAAATCTCCTTGAGTATAAACCATTTATGTTTTTATTTGTGTGCTTGTGATCTCGTAATAACAAATAAGCTGAAATAACAAAGTCTAAGGAGATTAGAAAGTGCTTATAAAGAATCACATATTGGATGCACATAAAAGCCTGAATATATGCATCTGGGACACAAATTAAAAGCAAGGAAAACTACCTGTTGTAAAGACATGACACAGTGACAGATGCTTGAACAATGACTCCATTCTAAAACAACTCAGAAGCCATGAGGTGGACATTTTTCCTAAATTTCTAAAGAACAATTTTTATCCAGAGACTGCTTTATAGGAAAAATACTGAAGTATGCTCTCTTCCTTGAGAGCAAATCTCTTCCCTGAAGCACCAGCTGATGCAAGAAGGTAATATCTGAAAGATACCCTTCAGAGAGGATAAATCTTGGTATCTGCTCTCCTGACTAAATTCTAGCTGTATTTATTTACTAAGCAATATTCTACAGAAGGATTTTCAGGAGGCATTTCTGCAGTATTTTTTTCTTTGCTTTTCCTATTTTTTTTTTTTTTAAATTGAAGACCGAACAAGAAAACACCAAGAAGCACCTGGCAAGAATATGTGACTTGGAGATGTTACCATTAATGTATACTGCTAGTGGGAAGATTTTTTTCACCAGGTACACCTCTATTATGACTGGCATACAAATGCTGTCAGTCTGAAGGACTTGACAAGGAGAGCCAAGTAACTGCGGACCAGCTCTGTAGTGCAGTGTGAGCATCTGTGTCCAGAGACTACCAGGAAAACAGAGGTTTGGGGCTGACAGAGAGGATATAGGGCACAGATGTTTAGAAAGTCTCACGATGACAACAAACTGTAAATCAGAATTAGAAAACCTGGATCCAGAAGTTCAGACTGCAGTTTTCTTTTGATACTACTATAAAACTCCTGCCCCTCAATCTCAAGAATTTCAATTCTCCCCCATCACCCAAAGAAAAGACTTGAAAGCATCAGCTGAAATCAGCTGTCATCCCACTGCCATCAGAAGGGACCTCCCCCTCTTGGATTTGTGGTGATTTATTGAAGGAGACTGTATAGAATTGCTGGGCATTGCTGGAAATGCTTTAGTCCTCAAAAAAGTTCCCAAGTGGAAAGTGTAAAGTTATTTTGGATCAGCTTTCTTAAATTAACTGGCACAAATTTGGATGCTTTCTTGACATTTTATCAAGACATAGACTCTCCTGAGACAATCATGACACATATCTTAACCTGACAGCTCTGATTTCTAAATGGAAACTATTGTAAATTAAATTTTTTTTTTTTTTTGAAAACTGAACCTAAACATGAAATACCCCAAGACAGCCAGTCTTTACACATAAATTCTCCAAAGTCTACCAAACCTCATCTCAGAAAAGCAAGAAACTTCTCCAGAGAAGATTTGTCCATTCTTATCACTCACGTGGGAGTTTGCATGTTTAAAACAAAAATAAGTGACTCGCATTAAGTGTTCCCTAAGTACAAGAGCTTGACTAGTTTTTATTTGAGCTGAATCTCATGTCTCCTCCAACTGTAAAGGTATATATATGGTACCTTTTATCGTTTCCAAGACCGCATTTCTACCCCCAGCTCATGAATGCTTATTCCCTGAAGGATGAAATTTCTTCAAGTAATACTACTTCAGGATTTACCCTCTATCTTGGTTTGCTTGCACAATTACTAACTCCACAAACATAAGCTGAATGCTGCAGAACACGTGTGTGTCAGATGCCTATTAAAAAGTTTCACAGTTAAGTTAAATTTCAAAGGAACATGGACAGGCTTATTTATTTTACAGATACTAATTTTTGTTCTTACTTTTTTGCACGTCAAGGTATTGTCTAAGGATTTATATTCTTCCCAATTCCGCTGAGGAGATGCTTTGAGAATCAAAAGTACAATTGGCATAACAACTTTGAAGATTAATGATTATATAAGTGTTTTTAAAATTCTTGTGCAATGAAACTTGGAAGTCACTGAAAGAACATAAAATATACATCACACATTTGGAAAGGCAATGTATTAAAAGCAGTCCTCCACACAAAGAATAATACTTGTATTCATTTTTTAAAATATCAGTAAACTCACTAGTTATTCTTTCTTTCTTAGACAACATATGTAATAAAATATGTTAAATATTTATATTTTGTCTATATCAATTATACTAGAGAAACACTATTTCCAGACTTGGAATATTCCAGTACAGGCACTGGCAGTTAAAAATCTGATAAAACTTATTAGTGAGAATGAAAACAAATAATTTTGAAGTTCTTTCTGCAAGATAAAAAAACCCCCCTCTTTTTCAGCATCTGAAAATAAATCCATATTATGTTACTGGGGGATTGGGAAGGAGTGAAATCCAAAGAGTGTATTTCCAACACTGTAAAGATTATGTCATTACAGAATTTCTGGGTTAGCACAAAAGCAAGAAAATATTACTTATCAGACACTTATAATTAGGTGGCTGTATTATTTTATTTTTAAAAGATAACAAGGTTACCTCAGTTAAGTAGAAACATCAGTTTCTCCTTTATACTTCAGTTCAGTAGAAAAAATGAAAAAGTAATTGGTCCCTGTGTTCATCCAAGGAAGAATTGTGGGGTAGACTTTTAGCTGATACATTTCTTTACCTGTACGGTTCTGGGATCGCTGGAGTCAAAGGACACCAGCGACAGCAATAGGCTCTCAATCAGACCATAAAAGAGAAATACAGCAGAATACCCACATAACTGAAGGGACTTGAAGAACATGGGGACTTTGACAAATACCCTAAGAAAATCTAAGTTTTAATGCATCAGGGTCTTCCCTCTAAATCACTCAGGTCCTTGCATGATGCCTGATTTTCCATCTTCCCACCCCTATATAGCCACCATGCTAAAATCCAATTTTAACCTTGAAGAAAAGTTTCCATGAACCCAACTCTTTTTCAAGAAAGTATCTCAGAAGTGATTTCTAGGGGTGCCTTTGCAGCTGATGGGTGTCTAGTAGTAGGAAAAGCCAAGTATATTAACTCAAAGTAGGGCACAAATCTGCTAACCAAGAAGAAAAGAAGATGAACAGAAATAAGTGATCCTTGGTTTCTGCTGATGCTGGCTGAAGATATGATGAAAAAGGTCTTTATTTCCATCTTAGGTATTGAAGCTCTGGTCATTAACTACAGCTTTCTACATCTTTGTCTGTCTCTCTCCTCCCCTCTCTCATCTCTATTTCAGGTATCACAGTAATTCTCTCCTTCCTCCTCTTCTCCCTCCAAGGTGCTCACCAGTTTACTAGCATGTCTTATTACTAAACCTGGTGTCTATATAACATCACACCCTTTTGGTTAGCTAATACTCTATCAATGTTTAATATCTTAATAAAATCGAGTCCTAGAGTGGTGTGCAGTGGTTTATAGCTTGCCTCTTCTTCTTACATGCTGTTTCCACTAGTCACAAGCAACAGGTTTCTACCTCTCTATCCATGAGCTTCTTGCTACAGGAATAAACCAAGGTTTAGAAAGGGCTCAGAGTGAAACAGGTACAATCTTATAGCGGTTGCTAAAGACCTGAGCACTCCAAGTCAAACCAGCAGAGCTGATAACCTAGTTATTTATTTGGATTAATCTAATCTAAAAGTGAATTGTGAGAAGTGACTCACTTTTCAGCAGCAGGGCAACTTGTTTTTTATAATACATAATAGCACAGTAAGAGTACTCTTGTTAGCCAGCTCCCCAAAAGGATTGGATGTTAAGACAAAGAGAGCCATTCTCAGTAGTTCCAAAATGTACCAAACAACTGCAGAGAAACTCACTAAGACCTGAGCTCTGGAAGCATATCCAGTGCTGACTAGCAGTGTGGTGGTTTGGTTTGTTTTTTGTTGTTGTTGGTTTTGGTGTTGTGGTTTTTTTTCCTGTGTGTGGTTTTTTGTTTTGTGGTTTGTTTTATGTGTGTGGTTTTTTGGAGGGTTGGGGGGCAAGGCTGTTGGATTGGGGGTTTTTTTGTATCTTCCTGTCTCCACATACTCCATGAGCAAAGGCCCCAAAAGCTCCCACCACCATCAACTTCCCAGTAAGGACCGGGCACAAACAAGTCCCAGGGATGTCAAGTGTTCCTCCTTGTGCATTTAGCCGTTGGTCTGGCTGCCCAGGACACTCAGCAGCTCACAATACAAATGAGCTGTTTGCATTGGAATCATTCAATTTGAACAGGCTTTTAAAGGTGATAAAAAGTCCAGATCTCATTACCAACCCCAGAAGCCACTCAATCCTGATTAATATGACCCAGAAGGGCTATGGAAATTAGTACAAGCTTTGCTAGGAAATTGTAGAAGAAAAATATTTGCATATTGCATTCTGTCAAGGCTCTTTCTTGGTTGAGTATCCATAGCTGTGGAAGCAATACGAGGAGTCAGGTAACTTCTCTCTGCAGCACTGCAGTCAATCCAACTGTTATTGTTTCAGAATGGTTTTCAGCTGTGGGCAGATCGGCTTTAGTGCTTATCCCTGGGACGTTTATATTTGGCTAATCTTTGTAAATTGTTTGTTACGAACAAATTAATGATGCATTTTCCTTTAGCAAAACAGCTTTATTGTTTGTTCTTTGCTCTATGCTGCTTTCTCGTTTTAGTCCATTTGCAAATGGTCGTTTGCTCACCAGAGGCGAAACTAGAAATGGATTGCAGCACTATTTTTTCCATATTTATTTATAATTTGTAAAGGCACCTATTTATAGCCTACATACCGCAGAACATGATTTGCAAAGAATAATGAAACTTGGTCTACTGACATAGAGGAGTTACTGGCTAAAATCCCCCACCTGCAAGGAAACGGTCACTGTCTTCCACATTAGTCATCTTAGAATGCTGACACTAACATTTACCCTCTTACATGCCTAGAAGCAAAAACAATAGCTTTCTAGCTGTGGCAGACAAATCTGATGGATATGTTTCAGGGCCAGACTTCACCAAACAGAACCATGCCAACCCCTCTTTCCACTCCAATCCATTAGGGCCAACACTACAGTCACACTCTGTAGTCCCTATAGGTGATATGAAGCAGTAGAGAGACAAGATTATACAGAAGATCTGGGATGTAGGAATGACAGATCAAGGAACATTTCACAGCCTTCCTGTGCTAACTGATTACAGAAAAGGTAAATTTCAGACAACTTGCAAAGGAATAATACTGGGAGGTCAGTGACAATGGCACAGACTGAAAATAACCATGTTTCTTGCAGTTTCCTGGGTCAGGGTGAACTGCTGCCAAATACCAACCATAAAGAATTACTGAAGACATTACTGATGGATATCATGCCAATATCAGCATCAAATTCTCTAGACTCCAACTTAATATCACTTTACAGTTAACCAACTATAAAAGCACATTGTAAGGTCACAGAATTCATACAAAATTCTGTTAGCTTAAGGCTAACTCAAGTATCTCAACACTAAAGGGTAATTTGCAATCTAAGTATATCCATTTTATTCAGGCATAAATTCATACAGAGTGCACTTAACAAAAACAGATATACTGACACTTTGAATTATTCTCCTAACGGGAGAACCGCCTGGTGGTATCAAGAAAGCCAGGTTTCCTGAGAACATGCTCAAGAGGCCAGGTTTGCAGCCAGCTCAGTAAGCTAAACCAGAATTAGAAGCAAATTAGTAACAATCAAACAACATCTGAGAATCAGGCAGTCTTAAATCAGAACAGTCCCAAATACAACAAATGGGTAATGTTTGCCTCTTCAAAACCTGTAATAATACATCTCTTATAGGGAAAGTGATGAAAACCTCTGAAAAGCCTTGCTTCCCTGCAGCAAGGCTGAATTGGTTCCTTCATTTCTATTTGAAAGTAGCAATTGCCTTTTTTTTTTTCTTCTTTGCTTCTAGAGCAAAGGTGATGGAAAATCAAATAATCCATAGATCCTTACTGTTTAACACCTATTTGACTGGTAATAATTACTATGCATAGAGGAGATTAAATATATCTGAATACTAATACAGCGGGAAGCATTATAACAAGACAAGCAGAAACTGATTCTCTAATCCAAGCAAACAATACAGGACTTCTCATCATTATAGGTAGAATTTTGCTCTGGCCTTGCTTGGAGGGCATTAGGACTGGGAGCTAAAAGATGCTTTAGAATAAATTAGCACAACTACAAATCTGACAAGAAGATTAATATTCTAACTATGTTCATTATAATTAACTCACCAAAAGAGTTCCACAATCATTATCCAGCTAGAGTGGAAATGGGAAAATTTACAGCACTCCTGTAGATTTATCAGCCAATTAAGAGTGACCCTCCTCTAGATTTCATTAGAAAAGCCTCTGGTTCAGCAAAAGCTCACATAGGCAAGCAAAGGTTTTCCTGAGGACAGGGGTGGCAAAGGATCTTTATCACTTCTATTAAACGCTTTTCCTGCTCCCCCGAGAATTACATATTCCTAATACATCCTGAGCCTTCTGGCAGCTCTTCAGCCCTCGCACAGCACCCTCGCACCTGCAGGGAGCAGGACTGACACTGTGGCACTTCTCCGTGGGGGAAGCTCTACCCCATACCTTGCATGACCCAGGTGTGATGGTCCAACACCAGAGATGCACTTCCTATCTTGTGATCCAGCTTTGGGGTTAGAGCTCACAGCCCCCCTTCCACCTGAAGCCGTCTTCTCCCTTCCATGTGCAGTTGACAGCAGATGTGTAAGAAGCCTCACCAACTAACAGTCAGCTCCAAACTTAAAATGTGCAAATACGCACATGTGTTCGCACAGTATGAAGTATCTCCTCGCTGTGGATGCCATTTTCCCCTTCATTGCCTTTCTGCACAGATTCATTGTTCTAATATGAGCCTTCTCTGCCACTGTCAGAGCAGTCTCCCTTTATCTCCAATTACACAACTTCCCCTTCTCCTTTCAAAACTTTGTCTAAAGAACATCTCTTTCATCCTTTTGCTGCATACATCTATGCCTGCTCCCTCCCCTTTCCTTTGTGTCTTCCTGCATAATTGCATTTTGCAGCTTTGTAAGTGTTTTTCAATATAGATAGCATAAAAATTGCTATCTAAAATGAAATAGCATTGTATCACAACCCACACTTTGGACTGACTCAAGCTGCGGTGTGTATGCAGGTAAATGAAATTCTGAATTATTCAACACTTAAAAACACTGAAAAAATCATTTATTTGTTACAAGCAATAGGATTTATGTTTTATGTCTCCCAATCAATAGCTAGTGTGTCCGCACACAGCTGATTTATCCATATTGAAAATATAATTATAAATCTAGTTTGTTCTGAACCACAGAGTCCTTTTGTAACAAGATTATTTAAATACAAATGGGGCTGGAAAATTGGTTTTAAATGGCTAATCTGTCTTGTCTTCAGCTCCAGCTGCAGAATTTACTAACATCATAAACACAGGCTGAGTGAAAATGTAAGAGGTTTTCTGATTCTCCTCGCGATCTGTCTATGCAGCGCTCATTAACAGTGAAGTTGATGAGAGCTGTATGCATGCCGTGAGAGGAGGATAATAAGCCTTGTAATCTCTATAAAGAGAAAGGGATTTTTGCTAGTCATATATCATATATACTGGTATGCAAACGTCTGTCCTATCGGCAGCCCAATGAAGAATTTATGTATGCACTGAAGGACACACATGCCATATAGATGGACAAAACCTATAACCAGATGGCTAGAAACAACTTCTCAGGAGCAACACTTGCAATATGGAGCATCAGACATTTGTGAAGACATGATTAGGAAAAGATCTGGGCAGACTTACTCAGGGATTATGAAAGGAGCTACTGCCTTCCTGCTGTCTCCACCAAGGGTGGCCAATGGCCCATGACATGCAGCAGGGAAACAGCAGAGCACTGCAGTAGAGATAGCTGGGAATACCCTGCAACTTTGTCTCTGGGTCATGCAGATGGGCTGGGAGAAATTGCAGTTCAAATCTGACTTGGGTTGAGTAGAGATTAAGGATTTCTACCAGTTTTAGTTTAACAAACATATTGGAGAAGAAATTTCAGGACCTTGTTTTCCTTTGCTCGAATGCAAACAAAACAAAGTGAAACTTGAAATTTCTACTTGAGATCAAATTCTTGCCTTGAAACCTGGGTGCTTCTTACACCTTTCTTTTCAGCAGCTCAGTAATCATTATTCTGTCCATTGCTTCTCCACATAGTTATATTGCCTTCAGAAAACAAACCAGACTGCCTAGGTCCCTTATACTGATACATAATCTCTCCTTTCAACAGCTGTAAATGAATGATAAATTGCCACCAATGAGCAATTGGTGTGAGAATTTCAGTAATATTCATAAATCAAAGCACAAACTTCCAGATAGTTTTACTAAAGTAGAAGCTGTACCAGCGAACCTGACAGGTCTGGTGCATATCAGTATTTTATATTGATACAGCAGACATCATCTAAGAACTCTAGGCAATGATTTAGATTTTACAGCCACATCTGAGCTATCAGTCAGCGTTGACCACCTCTTAAGTTAGGAACAGCACAGTTTTCTGAAACAAAAAGCAATAAAGTAGGTAAACTTCCAGCCCTCTTAGCTATACACAAAAATTAAAAAAAAAAATCCTAAAAAGCTCGAAGTCCTGAGGTACATAGATAGTACTAAAACCCTGTCCCAAGGACAGAGAAAAATTATTCAAAGTTAAAGCCTGTAGGAGTGGTGAGGGGGGGAGAAATGTTTTTCACAACCAACTGAGGTTTCTGAAGTGTGGTATTTTTCACAATAACCTAGATTTTAAGACCTTCACTCCCTCTGGATGAGAGCTAACCTGGTAACTTGCCAACTTGCCCTGATGTAGGAGACTCCTACCTTGAATCCTGCTTTGACAGACCACCCTACACCCCAAAAGAAGAACGGAATACAGATTCCTAGGGCTGAAACTACCAATCTTGTGACAGGTTGGTACAGTGTACATTGTCACAGATTGTGACAGTGCAGGCTACCCTGGGGTGCTGCTTTCCTACCCCTGTGAAATGGTCCACACCACTGCCCTCCCTTAAGTTAAGAGTGAGTCTTTCCAAAACTTGTGCAATGCAGAACTTCCCTTACAGCTATTTAACAGCCCAGAGGTTTAGGACAAGCACCATGGTGTGCTTGTCCTCATTTAATCCAAAAGTCTGCCTTTTACAGAAGAACCTTTAACATATGGCTGGACAGCACATCTACATTTTTCTTTGTCAGAAAAAAAAAAAAAAAGCCAAGAAAGAAAGAATTACTGCCAATAAAACAGAAACTGCAAAATTTGAAATTGTAATTCTATACATGCTTCTGAAAGCCTCTTTGGCTTTCCTCTTTGTGCTCTGAATGGTTCTCAAGATGTAATTTAATTCAGTGAAACAAATCCGAAAGCGCCAGGAAGAAAAGAATCAACTTTCTCTTTAGCTAGAATATAAATTGTACAGAAGTAATTCTTGATCTTCATTAATTCCATGGGCAGGCATACAAGCTCATAAGTGTTAATTTAGGTGGACTGTAGAGTCTAATGAAACTTCAAATGAGCCCATTTTGGATTTTCACTATCAGATTCTTCCAACAGAAAAGTTTGGCAATGCATCCTAACAATCCCTTCTAGCCCTCTGCCTGGAGACATGGAGCAATTCATTCTTCTGGACTGGAATTACGTTACTGGCTCGAGTGTGACTTTTACAAACTAATGTGAGGGGAAGAATATCCAAATCCTTCCCCCAGTGTTGCCTTTTCCACATCCAGATTCTGTTTCATGTTTCCTCAATTATAGACAAAAATATCCTCTGTGGCCCGTGGCAGTTTCCTTTAGAAAAGTGTACAAAATTACCTCTCCAGGAAGCAAGCTTCTAGATCTACTGAAGCTTTAGAGATTCTGCCAGGGTCTGCTCTGGATCACCTTCGTGCCTGATCACTTAGTAAAACAAGAGAGTTTAGGTTCCACTTAGTAAAACAAGAGAGTTTAGGTTCTTCATAAATCCTAATTCACTGACCAATGCCTGTTCTTATTCTTGTGCACAATATTAGGTGCCAGATCAGAAACTCACAAAATTGGACCCTTAGGGCACAAAGGTAAATTCTACATTTTATCTTTTCAAGCTTCCCTTTAAGAAAAAAAAAAAAAAAAAACCTTATGAAAGAAAATAAAAGGTCAAAGGTTTACAAAAAGGAAAGGACTTAAAACTTAGACATGTAATAAAAAAATAATTTGTCTTAATATAAAACATTAACAAGGCATATAATATAATATTTTCAGGGAAGGAAGTACTTAATGACATCAAGTCTAAAAAAAAAAAAATCTCAATTCTGGATTTCACAGATTTCCCACCGTCCCAAAGGTGGATGTCCAGAGCCAGATTAAATGATCACTATATTCAGTCCAGAATGAAATTCCACTGTTTTTAAACACTTAAAAAAAAAATAAATAAAATAAGAGTATCTGGAGCAAAGCCAGCCTCATATAACTTTATGAGTGACAGGTGAAGCAGAGCCACACTTGACAATTTATGACCATCTTTGGGCTAAAGTTTCCTTTCTAAAGGAAGAAATCCTTCTTTCATTAACTTTCCCTAAATCAAATCATGATAAAACAAAGACAGCAGTATTGCAATGGATTTTAAAACCACAGAAGTTACTATGAATTCCCTCTGCCTGCAACAGCTCAAGAAAAAATTAAGCAGTCCTTCTCCTCTCTTCCTGATGCACCACAACTGTCCTCATTCACAATCATTATGTTCTGGAAGCAAAATCTGCTTTTGTGACACAGCATTTAACCAACTTGTTAACCAAAGAGAAATGTAAGATAAAAACCAAAAATCTACTTGATCACCCTTAAAACGTTCCCTTTTATTTTTATGAAGAATATGTTTCATTTACCATCACGCACTGTCATGCTACCAAAGCTATTGATCCTCAGAACTAGAGAATATAGCACAGAGAGGATGCTACCATTTGTTAACAATTCAGTAACAATTCACGTTTTCCATATGAAAGAAAGACAAACTTCTCTATCCACACCTGAGGGGCATTGCTACCACACACAGTCCTACCCACAGCACCTGGCATAGCCACACATTGAACTAGCGACACAGCAAGCGTCAAGTCCGCATTAAAATTTTGGGAAAAGCCTTGAGCACTTTAAGTGTATGTGCTAAATCATCCCATAACTCATGCTGCAGCTCCAGCCTTCTCCAGCCAAAGAGCAATTTACCACCCACCTCCACCAGCATGAGCTCTGTTGTTCTGGCAAGCAAGCGTGCATAAGACACTGACTTAACTTCCATATTTCCTGGAGAATGTATGTAGGTGATTAGCCCCATTTACCCTGGTGTGCCAGAATCAAAGCCAACCAGACACAGAAGCATGTAGGTCATTTTGAGTGCCCTGAGCATCCTCATAGTCAGAAAAGCAATGTAGTCCTGAGGGTCTAAACTTGTATTACACAGACACTTAGTGACATAACCCATTTAGATCAAAGCACCCAGCAGACTTGCTCAGGTCTGCTCTCTCTCACCACTAAAGCACTCCTCTGATCTGAAACCGAAGCTGTTTCTCCAAATGCCAAAATGAGCCTGAACCAGAAAGATCTGGGGCCAAAGGCATCCACAGCTCAGACTTACCCAGATGGTGTCGTCTTGTCTGTACTCTTTCCAGTTGCGGCCGGTGTCGCTGAACATCAGTGTGTAGCTGGTTACCCAGTCTGAGCTCCCGTACCTGCCCTGGGTAGCGACCGCGACAATCTCCACTCTGTCTCCCAGATCCACCTGGAGCCACTGCTGCTCGTTTGAGTCCAGCGGGGACCAACCACCAGCTCCTGAAAGAGATTGGACAAATTTGATTTAGATGTCAATGGCAGCACAAGAAATTATACTTGGGAAAGAACCATGTTATTATTTCGGGCCATCAAAGAGGAGTCTACTTCCTGACTGTACAGTAATTTGTTCATATTTTTATATTAGGAAATATGCTACTTGGGGTGTACTTCCTTAAGGTTTTCTTAATTACCATAAAGTTTTAAAATATTTTTTTAATTTCTAAGAAATTTTACAGAAATCTATTCTTTGTCAGCAGGACAAATGTCAGTGAGGATGGCACATCCTCAGTCACCAAAAAAACATTCTATCCATCCCCTCCTCACATGCTTGTGCAAATCTAGGAATGTTGATTTCTAACTTCTAATTTGCTTTGACATTTTTCCTTTTTGCTATGTTTTGAAAGACAGGCAAAAATGCTAGTTATCTTTATGTGTGCCCTATTAAGCATTTGAAAGAATGGTCTAATTACAGGTTGTAAATGCACTTCAGATAATATATTGCAAAACTAGAGACAATTTGATTGAACAACTAAAAGGACTGCCTTTTCCCTGGATAATAGCCTCTTCCTTACACAAGATGCTTGTTAAGTGAACATGTATTTTATCTTAAATAAGAGAACAAACAAGATCTTCATAAGGACAAACAGAAATTGCAAATTACCCACTTCCACAATACACTTCTCCATTCACGAATGGAGACTTCAGGGCTCATGAAGCTGATAGCTTGTAACTCATGTTTTTCCTTTAAAAGTAAAGGTACATACTATCCCTTGAATTCTTTTAGAGGTTAAACAGGCCCATGGTAACACAAAGCCAATGAAACACAGAACTGCAACCACTGAAGGAAGGAAACAATCTTTTACTTTCTCTGTGCTAGTTTATGCATAAATTCTTAAGCCAAGCCTATTACCACAAGTACTTGCCAGTAGTTCTTTAAACAACGTAACTAGGATCTACTCTATATAGTTTATGCTCTCTCCCTTCTGCTGCTTGAAGTGGCAGAAAGGTGATATGCTTTCCACAAAAGTATCTGGCTTTACTATGCATTGCTACTTTCCAGTTTGAGCACAGCGCAACAGATTTATAGTTTTGAAGTAAGTCAAACAAACAGTACACACTGAAAGGAAATACAGGGACATCTGTGGTAAACATGAGCTCTCAAAATCGCAGATTACACGGCATCTCTGAAGTGACTATCTCTTCACATGAGCACATTTGTCTGTTGGGAATGTCACTCTTTAGATGGAAGCACTGCATGACACAGCAGTGACACCTGCTCACAGCATCACCTCTCCACAGCTGGTCTTGCAGGAGAGATGTTATCGGTTACAGACTGTTTTTACAGAAGAGCAGCTACTTCATACACCTTTTCCCATGGGAAAAAACCCACTGCATTTCCCTCTGCCAAACTTCCACCATTACCATTTCCACAGATGGACAGTAACTCTACTGACCTGTGAGAATGGCCGTTAAAATCCCTGCAAGAGCAAAGCTGTGCTGGCTGCGTGACTGAGGGCGGAACTAAAGCTTTTCCCATTGGGCCTCTCTCACTTCTGCTAGTAAAGGATTAAGCAAACACAGAACTTCTGCTTACTTCTGTGGGTATCCCAAATCCTCACTAAATCCAGCAGTGAACGCCAAAAATCAATAAATATTCTTTTTCCTCCATATTTGCTCTGTTATACAGACCAAGAGGCACAAGGGATACTGGCAACTTTTTCCAGCACAAGCTGTGTCTACACATTTCTTTTATGCACATCGTTCCTTATAGTGTGTCACACCCCACCCCATAGTTTTTTTTTATTAAGTAGCAAAAAAGCACATCCAAAGTATAGCAACTCTCTCGCAGATTTTTGTTCCTCTGCCCACCAGTGATGTTTGCCCTGGGGAATGTTTGCCAGGGCAGGCCCAGGGCAAGAGACAAGAACACAGGATGCAAAGGCTCTAATAGGCACCAGCAAGAGCTACTGAAGGCACAATACTTACAGGACATCAGCTCTTTTGAACAGATACAAGCATAACCGTGACACTGTTTTCCTGCAGTTGGGTACAAGAAAACTGTAGATAACTGTAAATCTTTTATTAATAGCGTGGCATAAACATAAACCAGACAAAATGTGGCTCTGATTATACCCGCCAGATCTGTATATTTGTTTTTAGGTAATCTGGAAAGCACTAATATGTACAGGTGTCACATTGCCTCTCTTACAAGAAAACAGGAGAGGATGTTCAATAAAGTCAACCCATGTTTGGCACTTTACAACATCATGTCTGAGAAGCATACAATTTCCCATTCTGCCCACCAGATTCCCACTGGCATTGATAGGATTCTCTCCATTGTGCTACACCATCAGTCCTCGCAGTCCACACATTTCACATTTTCTGTGGATCATTTCAAGGGAGAGGTTCAATACAGTACGGAGAAAATGCCCTAGTGGAGAAACAGTACCAGAGGAATCTGATATATTGCTCATATTCTCCATGGCAACAAATCATAATGTTAGAAATATGAGGAGAATAAAGATCCGATGGTTTCTCAGCTAGAGACCCATATGACTCCAAGAAATATGATCAAATACTTTTTTTTTCTTTTTCAGACCATTTGTACATGTTGCCATAATTGTTCCAAAAATTGCATTTAAGCCCGCTGTTATGCAGTCAACGCTCCTTGATGTTCCACAGGGCTGCTCAGGATGCCTGTACTTATTTGTAGTTTATTAATACGAAGCAAAGGGAATGCTTGTTTCCACCCTACAGTGCCTTACAAACAGCTCAACTGGCTTTATACTGTGCTACAAACTCTTGGACTTCCTGCTGCAACTAAGTGCTTCCCTGCTGCAGAAGTTTACTTTAATGCCCAGATCAAACACTTATTGGCCATAAAACAAATTCTTTTTGACATTATATGTGTTTTATATTCCTATACGTAATTGCCTGTACTGACTACTCAGGCTGAGAGTTAATAGAGAACTGAAAAAGCTTAGCTGATACAGTCATGTTGGAGCAATTTTTTTTACTCTTTTTCATTATTTATTTACTGTAAACAAAAGAGCCGCTTAATCCCTCTCATGGGTAAGTAATATATTTCTTACATCAGAATCATATTTATCAGAATTATACTAACTGTTTTACTATTACCAGTACAGATTTATCAGCATTTTAATTTAGTGCTTTCAGCAGTTCACACAAAGCTTTACTCACGGGTAGTTTGTGTGGTGGTTTTATTTTAATGGCACATTTCACTGCTACAGGCCTTCTTTGAAACAACAGCCTTTTAGTTATTGTTATCTATTACTAAGTCAATTTGATGAATTAGAACTTTCTATTGCTGTAGGTCTGGATTGTATTTTATAAATTCATCTTCACCTGTTGCATTCATATTTACATTAACAAATATATTTTACCTGACGTTTTACCTGGAGGCACTGTTCCTTGCAGCACTGTCTTATTAATTATAAACAAAGCTAAGCTAACTCATCAAAGGACTCCAACATTATTGGAAAGCCATGGAACAGTCCTTGTTAGTGAATGTTATTTCTTACAAAAATATTTACTGTTTGCATTCAAGTGTCAGCCAAAGAAAGTTCCTTCAGCCATCATCTACGCCTGCTTGCCCCTCCAACCCAAGATGAAGTATCCATTTGAATTCCGCTCAGACTACATCTGTGCATTTCTATGAAAGTCTGTACAACAAAAGAATTAAGCAAGGTAGAATTTAGCTTCTAGGTTTCTGTGTGTGGCTTTGCTCATCAGTTGGCACATAAGCCTTCCAAACATGATAAAGTTGTTGAAGCAACTTCCTTGCTTAGGGCTCAGTTTCAAAACTCTGTCTTCCTGTTCCCATGATTCATGCCAAAGGACAGTGTGGACCTTGCCAACGCAACACTGTATGTCTAAAAATCTAGAATACCCCCCACTACATGGCAAAACTGCTCTAGCACAGTTAACTAAGTCCTATTTCATTGTCTGCCCTTAAGTTGCAATCATTGACAATTTATTTTAGATACTGTTAATATCACTTTAAAATACAGTATAGCCAGATCTTGACTTGCAATAATATTGACTTTGAATCTCTTCCTCTTTTCTGCAGATAAAATTAGTCATTAGAACCATTTGCAAAACCATGTAAGCATGTCTATTCACCATCCCAGACAGCAGTTGGAGACAAAGTCAGGGCAAACTCAAATATCATGCTCCATGTTTACAACTTTATGTTGAGCAACTACCATATGACCGTTTACTTACTGAGGAACTCTGGTTCAGTAGTTTAAATATGATGTAGTAACTCCCATCTAACACTTCTCTAATGACATAGCAACTCCTTATCATTAACGTGCAGCATCTAAAAGAGAGCCCTTTACTGTCTTTCTACAGACTTATCAAATGATGTTTGATTAAAACAGACATTTCAGGTATTGTTTAAGTAGGAAAATTCTCATTGATTTTCAGTTAAAATCCCTCTTCAAGTGGTATGTTTTCTAGTGTTTCTTATAATGAAAATCACAAGTAATGTGATAATACAGAGCTTTCCTCTTTTAAAGGCTCTAACTTGGGAATAAAATGGGAGCCAGCAACCCAAATTCGCAATGCAGTGTCAAATGATGTCCTAGATACTGCCAACTTCTCTTTTCTGGTGCCAGGTTTGATCCTAATAGTTTCACCTTGTGTGTGAACTCATTATCTGGGCCTCAAATGTTTTTCATTGCAGATGTCTGCAAAGTTTTTTCATTAACTTTCAGTATTTCTGTAGAGCTGTGTAATCACTGAATTCCACTGGAACTTTAATATCTAGTTGCTACTAGCTTTAACACACACCTACATTTTGGAATAGGGCCTCAAGCCTAATGACCTTCAAGCTCTAAAGATTATGTTTCTACAAGAGAAGTGGAGAGCTTCAAGTTTATTAGTTTTCTATAATGAAGGAATTGCTCCTAAATAGAGCTCTCACAGAAGCATAAATTAACACAGCTCTATTCACCTTGGCTCTGAATGCACTGCATACAAACAGCATAAAAAGTTATTATTTGTAAAACTGATTAAAGAGAACAGTTTAGGTATTTCATACTGCAACCTTACCATCTCGCCTGTTGAGCTTTGCAAAGCTGGGGCTGTGAGTACTGAAGAGCTCAGAGGAACTGGTAAGGGCTGTTGAAGGTAAGGGAGATACCAATGCATCATCACAATTATCTAAAAAAAAAAGGCAAAAAACAAAACATACAGAGGTCATCACATGAGCAACAAATATGCCAACTTGTGCTATCTCGAGGTGTGTTTGTTTTTACTTAGTAGACAGAGACTGGGGAAAGGGCACACTTCTACTTGAATTCACATGTGAGACTGAACTCTACCCTCCAGAATGACAGTCTGGTGGGATGGCAACTGGATGGGAGCTGTTGCTAAGACATTGAATACTTGAAAACTGGAAAATGTGAAAATGTCTCAGTTAATGAAATTTGATGATCTACCCTCCAGTTAAACAGGATAACGACTCTTGTTGCAAAAGCCACTGGAAGAATATAGTAATGCCCTGGCAGACTTTTGAGAACAGCCCAGGTGTTCAGTAAAGTGTCTCCACACGGGAGATACATTGTGTAAGAGTTTACAACTTTATACTTCTGTGACACACGGGTATATGCCACCTGGCTTTTTGCAACATGCGAAAGTGTGCCCCATGCTTCACCAGTCCTATGCTGCACTGTGATTACAAAACCTGAACTCTTCCTTTATTTCTTCCCCAACCTCATACACATACATATGGCTAAATTAGTTTTGTTTACTCAAATGAGTAGCCTGCTATGTCTTTTCCTCTTACTTTCACATCCTTATCTGAGGACAGATGGGCTAGGCTAACACTCAAGTTAAATTTTTGAGATGATAATATTTGAATAAGGATGGAATTAGGTAAAGTAAGTTTGCTCATTACAGTGCTGTCACATACACACTCAAGAACATAGTGTGAGGTTTCAGTAGGGAATAATAATAATAAACCCCTCTCATTCTTAATTGAATCTCCCATGGAGCAAACATGGATCTAATTACTGGAAAAATCCTGCAGGTTAGCAGAATCTCAGGCACCACAGTGTTCCCACACTCTGAGTAAATATACAATTTGCAAGGTGCAGGGGGAGGAGGAAGTAATGCATTAATGATATCTCAGGGCTGCAAAAGATATGGAATAAAAACAAAAATTGCTTTATAGCTATGACAGCAAACAGATTGTTCCAAAACTGGGTGATACCTTTCCCGTAGTAAATCAGATTACATTAAAATATTTCTCATCTGTTTCTACAATGACTCTCTAGAACAGCCCAGATACTTTTGTAATCAAAATCCAGCTTTATAGGAAAAATCAGTGTAACCAACGTAATTCATATCAGTGCACTGACTGATGGACCTCAAAAAGCAAACTTAAGTACAAAATTCTTTCCATCTCTTCGGTTACCATCAGCAAAAGAGCCTAACAAGATCTGCAAGTTAGACAAATTAAGGACATGTATGCCATTGATGTTTTGACCGTGAGGATAATTAGCCAACAAAACAAGTTACCAAGGTCCTGAGCAGATTCTCTATCCCTTACAGCCTTTGAGTCTCAAAGAGAACTTCTGACTGCAATGGAGAAAGGTCTATGGAGCGCTGTGCCCCTGGTACTGCATGAGGTCAGGCAGTAATTGTTCTGTCGGAACTTAAAAAAAAAAAATCTATAAGTTAAAACTAGGCTCTTAAATTCACTGTCAGTTGTGACCTGAACAGTGATTTAAACAAAGATCTCAAATGGTAAGTCCATCGGGGCACCAAACTCACCCAAACTTCTGCATTCTATAAAACCCAGCAGAGGGGTTAGGAACCTCTTAAAAGGAGGTTCAAGGTTTCAGCAACAGATCTACGTGGTTCTTAAGCAACACTTAAAACCAGATGTTGAATCTAACTGAACTAAAATATTTCAATTTAAATAGTGTCTAGACTGCTGGCTCCCTTCAGTTCCCTGTGGTTGCTCCTGGACCACAAGAGAATTCTCTGCATTAGCCTGTGATCCACAAGTTGTCCATGACAAAAGTCAGTGACAGTCTCTGGGTTCTCACCCAGATACCTTGGGACAGCAAGTGTCTCAGCACAGCAGCAAGTGTACAGCATTTCAGAGCAATGCACTTAAGGTTTTCCCTGGGATCTCCAGAGGCTCCAGCCTGGGAAGTGACAATTAGCTCTTCTCACTACCAGATCCTTTGTCTACATTTCCACATCCTTTGCTTCTGTCCCCAGACACACTCACCTGAATCTCTGCTGCTACAGCATTACAACATCATTTTCACACCAAATTCTGGGATCCTTATTTGGTTTTCCTCTACAAAAAAACCCCCACACTACTGCCAAAAATCCTTCCTTGAATTCAGATCTAACTATAAAAACATATAACTATGAGGCTTCAGGATTTAGGAGAGCATTAACAAATTGAATATAGTTCTGAGAGCACGAGGACCAATACAGTCCAACTTCCGATAGATAAGAGATCAACAATTGATTGACATTGGAGTGTAAGCAGGAATTTCCTCCAAGTAAAGTTGATTTTTGAATGGATACTCTGAGGAGATGCATGGTCACCCTTCTGCCCTTCCCTCAGTCAAATCTAACCCTGCAACACTGGAGGCTGCACCTGACAGCTCTACATGCACAGACCTACAATGGCACAGCTTTTACACGCCAAATGAATTTCAAAGTACAGTACAGTAAAGCGTTTGGGATGCATCAGTCAATTTGTGCATGCACAACAGTCCAGATCATATGCAGAATAGCTCTGATGCACCCCTTGTCAGAGACACTACACAGATGAACTGCACAGATTTCAGATTAATATCTCCTTGTAAAACTTAGCTGAAACAAGTCACAGGGTTCAAAAAGGTAAGATGTGCACATACAGTGAGGATCACCGTAGAGACCTTGGTTCCATAAGAAGGCAGAATTCAGAAAAAGAAAAAAAACCACAAACCCAAACAAATGAACCACCCAACACACACTTCTTAAGATTACAAAACTCTCTATGAAGGGATGCTATTATCGTAATGCTTTGTGCTTATGCAAGGTCAGAGAAGACCTGTGGTGAAACCAAAAGCAAAGCCCATGTATCCTGATTCCTACCATATAATCTCAGCACACACATTTCAAGAGATTTCATCTCCCCTCACTTGGTGTGACAGAAACAGACCTTTATTCCAAGTGCTCCCGTATTTCTAGGGTCTTCTGACCCTACTCCTTCTGCTGTGGCAGTTTGCCTGTCAGAGCACGAACTTTGCTTCTTTGAGTCAACTGCATTACATGTCTATTAAAAACATTGTTTTCAACAAAGAAAAATTCTGCACTACAGAATAATTTAAAACATCCAGACACTCACAAAGAAAAGCATTTCCTAGCTATTTGTTTTCTCCTGTTTCCTCACCGACCAGATAATTAGCCAGAAAAAAAAAAAAATCATGAAGAAAAGAGTGTCTAATTGTACCTGTAAGCCATCTTCTTAATGCAAATCACATAACAATACAGAAGTTGACTTGCATTTGAGAAATGGGTGCTGACCTTGACTATGCTGACTTCTGATAAACAGGCAATTATGGATAGCATTTGCAGTGTCATGCATGTTGTTAGAACTGTCATCAGCAATCTTTCTTCCAAAATGAAGAAAAATATTTCCCCATATCAGCTTGATTTTTCTGACTCTTATTCACTTTTGGTTTTTAGAAAATAATGACAAATTAACAAAAAAACAAATGAGAAACTCACCAACCTATTATGAAGATGTTTGGTTTATTGGTTTTGATCCCTTTCTTCTACCTTTAATTGCCCTCCAAGTAAAAACAAGGAAATCTTCTCTCTCCCTTTCCCCATGTATTTTAATTTGTTCCAAAACCTTTTCTTTTAAAACACAAACATAAATGTTATCAGGTCAAAAGCATCCAAATGAGATTTGGACACTAAAACTCTTGGGCTCTTCTGAAATGTGCCAGATAATATCAGCTTTAGCTAATCATCCATAAAACAGTGAACTTCAAAAATACAGAGCTTAATCAGATATTCAGGCAAAAGGCCTTTTCTGAAGGTCTTCAACACCCGTGACGAGTATAAAAAAAATAACTGAGAAAAATGTATTCGAGTCCTAGAGAGACAGGATTTCAAATGCTTCTGAAGCACAGAAGGCTTCTGAAACACAACTAACATATTACCAAAAACGAGCTTGCATAGAAATCGGAGATTCAGACCAACTTTACTCATTCTTTTAGTACATGTTTTGCATTGGTCTTTGTAGGCATGGCATGATCCAGTTTATAACGTTCCTCAAGCCTGAGATAACATTTATCAGCAGCAACTGATATAGATTTAGATTTCTCATTAGTGGACACTGAAAATATTTAGAAAACCTGGAAACCCCCCAAACCCACCATGATCACACCAATGTTTCTTCCACCCTGTCCTTTGAAGAGGATCAATCCCTGCAATGTGGGCAGGGCTGTTACCAGCCATGACTGAGATGTGTCAACAAACTGGTCTTGTTATTTCCCTTGTCCACTTGAAGAGTCAGTGGTACAAAGCATATTGATTTCCACTTGTGAAGGCTACCCAGAAAGGTCACCAACATTTCCTTAATGAAAGCTTTGGTGAAGAGGACACAATCAGTGAAAGATCACCAATCCCTGGGCTCCATAAATTTACCACACATCAGGTTTGAACTGCTTGTAGAGGTACTGCATCCTCACAGAGACAAAAGTGCAGAAAATCTTTGACTGCAGAGCTCGTGTTACTTCTATGTGGTAGGATATTGTTAGTCAAGATCTCTTATTGGTACGATAGGTAATACCATACCTACACCAACGATCTTATATCACTGTAAATGGAAGTATTTGACAAGCCACAGTAAGACTGTGGCCTATGCTGCAATTACTCTATTGGCGATCGCAAGCTTCATGAAACAGTCATAAATTCCACAACAGAAATGTACCTGGAGTATGAACATGTGACTAGTACCATTCAGCCACACAACTGAAGGAAGGTTAGGGAAAAGGACCCAGCATGCAAAGTATGAACAGAGCAAAAATTGCCTCCTCTTTGCAAAATATACAAATTGGAGAAGATGAAAAAGAAGAGAAAATGATAACCCAGAGACTGGTGTGGGTAGGTCTCAAAATAGACCCCAAAAGACAAATTCACTAGAGGACAAGTGACATGCCTCCTACCTCATCCCACAGTAATAAAAGGCTTTTTAAAAGGAAGACAACTGCCTCCTGTAGGTGCTCTTCTTCAAGTACATGGGGCCCGGTGGGTCAGCAAAGAGCTCCCAGATTAGACCTCGCT
>NW_010145508.1:32262-66526 GCF_000699245.1 Pterocles gutturalis | reverse complement strand
GCTGAACCAGATACAAGTTGTGCAATGAGGTGTTTGCAACCAGCTGGGCAAACCCATGCCTGAACCACAGTCCTTGAGCTTCGGAGGTAGTTTAACAAGGGCTTCACAGAATTACACAGACCTTTTGCCCAGAGCTTGCTGTTTAATTGTAGCTATATCTATTTTTGTAGTAAATATGAAGGAGATTTCAGAGGCCTTGTAGCTTCCTCTTGGAGGCCTTGCTTGGAACTTAAAGGTATTTTATTTAAGTGGCATTTTTGTTGCCAAGATATAATTTTATTCATTATTAAAATACCAGCTGAGTTACAGATGGTGCTGAAGTTAAATTGTGTGCATCATTTTGATTGCAACTGTAAATTGTCTCCATATTGGGATTTGAAGTTGAAAAGATTCACTGGTATTTATAGGCTAGATAAAATTCCTCTTAGCATTACCCACTTAATAGCATACTTTGTTTTAAAGACGAAAACCATGCATTTTTTACCATGCCTCTAACAGTGCTCAGGAGTGACAACTGATGCCTTCCACTTCATCTGCTTTTCTCCTGCCTTCTGTAGCTACAATTCTCCTTTGTAAAGACAAGAAATACATATTTGGATTTACTGTGGAAATTAACCTTCCACCTTTACTGAACAGTGAGGTGTATGTGTATGGTAGAAGGATGGGTTTCTGTGAGAGGAAAAAAAAAATATACACAAAAGGCACAGGAAATGCAGTAGCACAGAGTATATGGCCACAGATTTAGAAGAGATTGAGAGATTATTTCCATAGCAGGAGTCCCTACACAAAGCACCCCACCAGGACTACCACACACTAAGAGGTTCTATTACCATGAATGTCTTAGTAAGTGATTCTTGGAAATATGAAGAGAAAAAAAACAATAACTTTTCTTCTATAAAGGGAAAATCCTGCTTTTTTCCTTTTTTTTTTTTTTTTTCTCCTTTCCTAGAGACTGGCTATAGTCACATGCACAGCTGTGGACTCCATCTGTTAGCTGAAAAGCATGGCATATTTTTTGAGATAAGACACTAGAGAAAGTGCTTAACAACACAACAACATTCCTTTTTCTTCCCTTGCTATACTGCAAGTAAACATCAATAGTTAAGCTAATCATGAACCCTTCCTAAACAACTGTAAATTACACGTGTTCTTTCATATACCCATAAATCTTGATATAAAAGTGTTACTCAATCAGTGCATTTATAGAGCATCCTTTTATGATAAAATCTGCACATGTAAACTTGTCTCACAAGTGGTCAAGTCTGATTTTGAATAATGAAAGAGGCTCTCAAAACCTCCAATTCAACAGTGGGTCTTATTTTTTTACTGAAACAAGCATGCCTGCTGTATAAGTCCTACTCACAATAATGAAGTAGGAGTCAAATTTGAGGAACAGAGCAATCACGTTACATTTGGGCTTATGAAGCCAAAATGCGAATTTCAAAAAACAATCAATGCAGCTCCAGTAAACTAATATACAGAAGCAATACTTGTTTCAAGAGGGTCAAAGAACATCAGGCAAAGCCAATTAGCAACAAAAATTAAAGAAAAATGGTCTTATGTTCAAGGCATGAATGTTCTCAGATTCCAGCTCTGTCATAGTCCATGCCACTCAGGTGAGTCATAATGTCTGCATCTACAAAATGAAGGTACCCTTCACTTTATCTTGTACTTTATCTTGCCTTTCATTAGATCACAGTAGATCACAGGCTTTTTTTTTTAGGACAGGAATGAGCTGTTGCCAGTGAATGGCAAATCCTTCACAGAAATCCACTGAATAAGATAAGATCTCAACAATTACTGAAATAATTGGGTTTTTTCTATACGGAAAAGAAAAAACTACCACAACAAAAAAGACAGGGCAACACAGCTTGTCAACATTTATATTTACATTCTAATGAACAAACCTGCAAAAGCATATCATTGTCCAAAGCTGTGATTTAGTCTCAGCAGGTGTAACAGCAGTTGTCAGGGGTTCTTACTATTTTTTACTCAGAATATAATACCCCTTCTGTCTATTTGCCTTTTCCTTCCACATTTGTGAGATCCTGCTAATTTAAGAGTGCTCTAATCTTTGACCCAAGATCAGAAAGCTACAAAGCTGACCCAGCAGATAGAACAGGTTTTATATCTGAAGTTTATACTTCTGATATGTAACACATTTCAGTGGACAGACATCATAAATCCCTTCCACACATGGCAGGGCAATATATCCAGAGATTGCCTTTCTGTACAGGAAAACACACGCAAGTGATTTTATCAGCATAGGACAGTTTTTGCTACATTATGAAAAATACAGTCCAAGAACACAGAGGCCCTTTGCTGTGGCCAGACAGCATCACAAGGATCCTTTTTATCCTGGCCTACATAAAACTGGCTACTTGTGCATTTCAAACAAAGTAGTTGATATAGTCCAAAGATCAAGACTGTCTTTTAAAGTTTCAAAAGTTTTAGCAGCACTCACAAAAAAACCAAACTTGATATCCTTCAAAAGCATCGGACTTTGCTACAAGCATGCCCCGTTCACCAGAGGTCATCACTGAAGGAGTTCAGGGCTCCATGAAATGAATCATAGATTCAAAAAAAAAAAACCAAAACAAAACAGATTTTGCCTTAAAATATCGTAATACATACAATTAAAACAACACAGAATTTGCAGGGGAAAAAAAAAAAAATGTTAATGTATCTGCACCCATCAGCAAGGTTGCCAGGCTCATTATTCGAAGAAAAACACAAGAACGATGAGAGGCAGCTGGACTGAGTTCAGTATAGGCATTCTCCAATATAAAATTAAAATGCAGAGGGAGTAAGGTAGATTTTCTGCTGATGTTACTCAGTGTTAAAACTGTTCAGGAATTCATTGCTGAAGCAGTTTTTCCAAGTTGTCTAAATATAATTTTTTAAATGGGAATATAAATACCTGTTTCAATGAGAATAAGGTTTATTAAAAAAAAACCCAAACACCACACACACAACAGGAGAGAAATAAAGAAAAGCTTTCTGCACAACAGCAGTAGCAGCAAATAGGTTTCCATGCTGTCTAGAACATGAGAATCAATTCAGGAAACATAAGTGCTTCATTTGCAGGGGTGGGGGAAGTTGACCATCTCAGGTATCTAATACCGTTGGGGAAGAACAAATCTGCTTTCCAGTCCAATTTGGAAATAAAATAGCTTCAGCAATCTAACTAGAGACACACCCCCTTCTACCACCTAATATTCAGCCCAGTGAGACAGAAATAATAGTTCTGACTACTTATCCGAACAGGATGAGTCCTTCAGACAGACAGACACCTGTGCTATTCCTCACACCTCAAGTGACCTTCAAATTCAGCATGGTTGCAGCACCGCTGCTGCAAACTTCCATGGAGCATCTCAACACCACTACTTATCACCATCACACCTGAGAACACAGACACATAACCTCAGACCCATAAGTAAGGACTCTATTACCTTACTCTGCCTTTGCAGAGGTGCACAGTGTACATAGGGGCACCTTAGAGAACAAAACCAATAATCTGATTCCCATGGTGGGTTTTCTTTTAGGATTCACACTTGACCCTGGTTGCCTTGAGTTCAGGGTTGAATGTAAAAGAGGAAGTTAAGGAAGAGTCACTTGTCTCCTTCTGCTTCCCCAGCACAGTAGTTCACATACTGTCGGTTTCTTTGCAGTGCTACAGGTTTCCCCTCACCTTGGAGCAAGACCCACGAGTACCTGCATCGGTGGGATGCCCCCTTCTCATTCTCTCTCTTTTTGATCCAACCACCACTTCAGAATGGCAATGAAGTTGGGCAACTCCCATTACACAGGAACCTTGATCAGGCTTCAGCTTTCTCATTCTCGAACAAGAATTTTCTGCTCTGGTTTTCCTATTGACCTCCATGGAAAAAAGGCTTATTTATACAGGCAGTCATTGCAAAGACTTTCAGACAATGCCACATCTTTGTCTGGTAAGGTTCTTTTGTGCACATCTAAATTTACAGCTGCTATCTCTAAGTGAACAACAGAAGCAGATAGAAAGGTGTGGAAAGCTGATGAATTTCACAGGCATACCCAGGTAACAATGCACAGCAATTTAAAAGCCGTCAATAACCAAGAGGTTGTCACTTGCATTTTCAAATCAATCATGGTCAAGTGAATTCAATTTTTATTTTTCCTTTGAATCTTTGTGAACTCAGGGATAAAACTGATTAAAGGGAAAAAAGTACACAGCATGGAGTTCACTAAATATTTTCTGTTTGAAAGAGAACCTCTTCAAATTGCTTAACATACAGAATGGCACACTGAAAAGCAATTATGAATCTGAGAATCTCAGGGCATCCCATAAGGGTGAGAGAATGTTCAATTTGCAGACTTGTGAGCAAGGATTAACAGAGATGAAGGTACTAGGTAAGTGCCCATGTACATTTAAATGCAATCTAATTTCAAGGGATGATAAGTAATCATTTCATGTCTCAATAACTTCCAACAAAAACACCTTATCCGGCCCCAAAACACCAATTTCTAAGATTCTTCTATGCAAGTTAATTGTTTAGATAAGGGACTGGATTGAAAAAAAAGTTTAAAATGCCTGTTCTTAAGCAAGGTGAATGCAGCTTTGATGTCAGTTTAAAGATGAAAATTTTCTGCCGAGCATTTTTTAAGACAGCATGGTCTCTCTTCGTCAGTCCTAGTGGCATTTAGTGCCACAGGAGAAAAGAAACCTCTAGATCTCTTAGATACAACACATTGTCAAATAAGCAAGAGAGTTTATACACAAATTTTGATTTTTCTCTCTAACTAACCATGATTATTTTGGGAATCAGTATTGAGACCCTCACATTACAATCTTATGCAATGTTAGGCTCCAATCCTGTGCTCTGAACAAGATCCATGGCACTAAATGATCACAGTCCTCAGTATTCACATCACTACAGTTCTGGCCCATGACTTTAGACTCACCTCAGCGTCTCTGCCATTTAATTTTCTTGAAAGTGGAAGTTATTTCCTGATCCTCTGAGTAACTTTCACCACCCACTGACCTTAAGCAAGTACACTGGAAGATACCAAACACGAGGAACTGAGGACGCACCAGCAAGCAGTCAGAAGATGGGGGCACACCATGAGGGTGATGGCAGCATTATCTTTTTGAGTGATGCCCCACCCCTCACCCTCACATACAATCCCTGAGCCGTTAGGAAGGGTGAACTTGTGGTCCAGATACTGAACTGGCAAAGATATTTTTAATTACCAGTTCAGTCACAGCCCCATTCAGGATTTGAGCCTTGCTGAGTTCAGCTTTTCAAATTTATTATTTTCTGGCCTCGTTAGTTAAGACAGCAACAGTTTGAGGAAAAGATGTTTCTCACTCACACCAAAAGCAAGAGCTGCTCAAGGGTACAGAGGACAAGCTGAGGTCTGTGGGTGAATATGCAGAGCTACTTAGGATGCACAGAGACTACAAAAAACTGAACTTTATTTGCATGCACAAACAGTGTCCTTCTCAGTTAATACTGAGGATGCTTTAGAGAACAGATATGCCCCAAGAGATCCATTAAAAATGGATAATATTTATATTATCTATTAATAATAGATTCAGCATACATATTCCCTGCATCCACGTTGACGCTGTTTAATTCAGTGTCCAAGAAAACCTGTGTTTTTTTTTTTGACAATCCCAAAGAACAAGACTTTTTTTTCCCCTAGAGGAAATCTTAGAAACCAGCTACAGTGGTGGTGTCAAGGCCACACTTGTCATGCCCAGTTAGTGGATCACTTCCCAGTCCTGTTCAAAATCAACTACAAGTTTTATGTACAAAGATACAGACTTGATACAAACATATCTGCTAATTACCATGATAATTTGAACCCATCTAGTGTTTCCTGCATCAAAGACATTCATAGAGACAGATCACCAGTACCTCTCCTGGATTTAGCAGGAGGACTGGAAGGCAGGGGAGAAAATTCTCACAACCTATGCAAGTACAGTATAATAGAAAAAAAAGGGCCATAATCAGAACATAGGACTATTCATGCCAGGGTTTTGCAAAATTTTTTCTGCAACAAGCTCACAAACATTAATAACAGAATTAAGAGCTAAAATGCACTAAGGATTGCAGTACAGTGGTTCTTTCATAAAACCAGGCATTCTTCATGTTAAAAAACTCAGTGAAAATGCAAGCAACTAAAAAAACAGACGGGAAATTCAACAAGATGGCAATTTTGATTTAATGTATTGCTTAATGTACCAGTTTAAAAGCCAGCAGAACTCTAGCACTCAGCTACCTTTTATTTTGTCAAAAAAGGCCATTTTTCACCCAACAAGGAAAAAGGTTCACCTTCTATCAGTTGTCCTCCTTGTGATGAACTTTGTGTATAGAAAATAAAGAAGTCTCGATTAAAAAAAAAAAAAAAAACACCCACACAAAAACCTATGTTCCACTGTCCCCTGTCAAAAACCACATACAAAACAGAGCCATCTTTGCAAAATTACTGTAAGGAGCCTTTGTAGATACAACTGTCAGATGTGGAACAATTTGGGTAATAATTTGATAACTTTATTTTCAGATATGACAAACAGACAGTTCCCCCAGGCTCCCTAATTGCTTGTCACTTTGTTTAGACAGATCCTACTCCTTCAATACTGAATGACTAGCTCAAATGCTTTCACATATAATTATGGCTCAATCCAGGAATGCTTCCTTAAAAACAAAGACACTGTATATATTAGGGTAATAATCTTTTAAATGCAGAGGAAAGCTCAGCTGTGTATTTTCTTAGTCTTTTTAAACGAAATTCAGATCCTGCTTAGATTTCTGCTAGTTCACATCCCATTTTAAGACACAAACTCCCACAGGTTTTATCTCTTCAACAAAGCAATTAATAAAGCGTGGCTCAAGCCATTAAAGGTTTGTTTTATGCCCCTCTAAATCCCTTGAGATAAATAGGAATTGCTGTTTATTTTGAGCCTTTTGAAATCTGAATAATTTCTGCAAAGTCCTGCAGCCCTGAAACTAAAATCTAATTACCTGCAAGTGTTCGCACACATAAGTATACATTCAAACTCACTCCCCTATGTGGCAAGCTTTTTAAAGATCAAAGAGTTACCTCCAGCCTTGAGGCTCCCTGTTTGAAAATGCACATTAACATTTAATGGTGTCACACACTAAAGCCCTGCACATTGCTTTGAAAACATAACCCTCAGTGGTGGAAGTAGGTTTCCTTGCTACTAGTGCTAATCAAATGGATCAGGAATATATCTTCAAAAGATCCATGGCCAAGGCCTCCACCCCAAGAAATGCAAAGCCCAGTTGTCTCACAAGTGGTTATTTGCAGCATCCTAACTCAGTACCTCAGCCCAACGAAAAGGCGTGAGAGATCTGTTCCCTTCAGTTTTGCCCTGGAGGAGTCATCAACCAGTTCTTACTCCTTTTCTTGTCACTGAACACAATCACTAATGAAACTCATGAATCTCAGAATGGTTGAGGTTGGGAGGGACCCTCAGAGGTCATCTTGTCCAGACACCCTGCTCAAGCAGGGTTTCCTATGGCAGATTACCCAGGACCATGTCCCTATTCATGTTGGTGCTTGTAAGGCTCTTCCCTAACCCTTAAGAGCAGAGAAGTAAGGTCCACTTTGTAGGTTCACTAAATCTATCCTATCTTACGATAGAAGAAGGCATTCGGGAATAAACAAGCTTTTCCTTATGGGCTGTAACCTGGAGAAATTCCATGAAAAGCCACCTTCTGTGTCTTACTAAGCTGAATGGAAGTGTGAGAGCTTCAGATAAATGAATTCTCCAGGACAGAAAAAAAAATATTAGTATGATAATAACATCTCAAAATTTTTGTTTATATGATAATGCAGACCATTAGACTAAAAAGATGATACGGAATTTGCCCTACATCTTTAGAGAAGGATAAAGGAGGGCATTTTCTTGTCTTTGTCTGTATTCTTCCTATTTGTTTTCCTGTTTTCTTGGGGGAAAAAAAAATAAAACTATTCCAAATCAGCACACTATGTAATTACTTCTATGTAGGTGTTTTTTTAGGTAGGATTCTTCATCAGAGATACATCTAAAATATGAAAAGATTCAGGAATATGCCTGAATAACAGAGGGGAAGGGGAGCACATAATTTGTTTTTTAACCTCAGGGACTTTCAAAATCATGAAAAAAGAAAATAAACATGTCAAATTCTAAGGCGTATATCTCTGTTACACTCATTTTTAATTGTATGAAAGCTGTGTTACCCAAAAGATGCTGAGGTTGTACCACATACTATTAGAGACCATACAAGATATCACACTGGCTTCTGCTACTTTTCAAATTGCTCCTTTCACCTAGATTGGTAACAAAGAGAATAACGAGGGAAAGTGGCCAAGCCTTTCCCAGCAAACCCATGAAGCTCCAGAGTAGTCCCTGTCACACACTCATCCCTGGAAGGTTAAGTGGATTTTGATGAAGCCATCAGCATCAGCCACGAAGAGCTTGAGGCAATGCCAAACGAGGTCAAAGGGATTCCCCCTTGCCCCTCCATTAGCTTCAATGGGCTCTGAATAAAACCCTGTGGGCTCCAGCGTGCCTGCCAATTGTAAAGGGAATTAGAATTCCAGTAAATCACGCCAACTATGGACACCTGAAACAAGAATGACAATGGGAAATGACACGATCCCTTGCATATCACTGTGTGAGCCACTGGATTCATGCCAAAACCCCATTATATTGTTGTCTCAGAATTTAGGAATACCACCTCAGGCAATGCAAACCAGCTCCTAGTATACACCAGATTAATTCCTGTCCCCTTGAATTCCAGAGCAATAATTCCTCATAAAGCCAAGTGACTTTTTATGTACTCACATCAAAACCACTAAATAGCCTCTCTCACTCTCAAAGGTAATCTACTTTTCACAAAAATATTTTGAAAGTTCATGTCTATTGGTATAAAGCAGAGACTAATTCAAAGGCCATGACACTATATCTTTTATGAATAAAAAGTATCAAGTGAGAAAGGTCTATATGGCCATATATAGTCTTAATTTTTGCATAAAGATAGGCCAGTTTGATAACCAAATTCACAGTACAGTGACAGACAAGCTGTTGCTATACAGAGTTTCACATTGAACCATTCTTTAAACATTGGTCACCAGCATGATGCTACTTAGGAGTTATTTAGTTATTAAGTGGAGGATGCCAATAGCATTTTGTCATTGCCCTTGCTAATCTGTAAATAAGATCAGTCATATTATTTCATTTTTGTTTCTTGTCCGCACAAGTTTTTTCAGAACATGTCCTCATCCCTGTGACATTCAGAGATATTCTCTCTGCAGACAGTTGTCCTAGCAGAACTATGGGATGTCTGTGGGAAGCACATATGAAATCATGCCAAGCCAAGTTAAATGAACTGAAGCAAGTCCAAGCTCATTTGTTATTCAAGTAACATACAGCAGTCCTAACTGAAGTAGGGACCATATATACAGCAAGAGACCACTTTGGAGCAGTGCTTTATATGACATAAAACATGCCTTCCTTTTCTCTGCCAGGGCATGTTACTTTATCTCCACATTGCAAACATGGAAATAAGACAGGAAACTTGAAAAAGGTTGCACAGAAATCCTTTGGGATAAGTAGGAACTGAACTGCCCTCTGGAGCCCCCCAATACCAAGCTGTTCTGCTCCCATTACTCCTTTTTCTTGTTCTCATAGAACCACAAGAACAAGTCATTTGAGACCCATCAAATGCATAACAAGTGCTAGAATTGAGTCTGGAAAAAGGACAGGGAAACCAAAGAAGAAAATTAAGAATACAGGCATTAGGAGAGATGAATAGGACAAACACAATGAGAAGAGGAAAAGCCAGAACAGTTATAACCTTCCACTTTTAAAAGCTCAGATCTGCTATATAGTATTTGAATGAAGCAAAATGGGAGTGCTATGAGGATGGTAGAGTAGAAGCTAATTTAGGTACATGTCTGGAGCTTAGGTTGATTAGGTCATTCACAGCCTGAAGCTTTCTGGCCATAATAAAGCCTATTCCAAACCATCCCTGCTGTGTCTCACTTCTGTTTATTTGACTAGTTTTGTTCAAGGTCCAGATTTGGCAGAGCCTCTGTTCCCCCCAATGTGCATTTCATTTCCAACCATCTGTTGAAGACTCAGAGCCTCCTTTCTGAAATTTGAAAGATTTAATGACAATTAGCATGAAAATACCCTTTTTAATTTTATTAACAGATTGTAGAATCAAGAAAATTCACAGGGGAGAAATGTATTTAATAGCACTGCCTTTCCCCATCACTATACCTGCCTACCAAGCAGTACGTACGAGGTGCATATGGGTAGCATAAAGCACTTGGAATTCAGAGCTACGACATTAATTCCTGTAAGAATAATCACGACGCACAACTTGTGCTATCATATAGCTTTACTGACTCGAATAAGACCTTGTGGAGATGTGCTAAGCCATATGCAAGGCATTCAACAGAATCTGGTTATTTGGTGTCAAGTCCCCTACTGCTGGCCCAATCTGCCAGCTCCCTACCCCCTCACTAAATATCAAATTCAATAAATATTAGAGGAAAGCATGTTCTCATGTCACTGGTCCGAGAAATTCAAGTTGAATAAGACTCCATCTGGAAAGTTTCATCTCTAAACAATAGATGTACAATATGGGACAACTTCCATGCTTTGAATCATTTTTGCTTTCTAAAAAAACAAAGCCACTCATTAAGTTTCCTTATTTCAAGATATCCATAAATTCATGACATTTCCACATGAGTCAAAGGTGCTTTGCTTTCATTTCTTGGAAGCTGCATTTTTTTTAATTCACGTTGTCACTGCATACACACTCTCTCAGCTTCATAGTAATTCATGTCACTGGCAACCTTTAGAAACTTGACTCATACTGTTAATGTAGTAAAACAAGGCAGACATGTAATTATGCCCTGAAAATAAAATCTTTTGTAAGCTTTAACACCATCTCAGACATCAATTGGATTAGTTCCACCTGTCAAAACTATAGGTGGTCAGATATGTCTCAAGAATGTCTATCTACTTGAGAGTTCATGTCCAACTACCTAAATTTCTTCCAAGGGAGAAATTGCCTCTTTTGGTACACTATGAAGCCAAAATAATTTATTTTTTTCCAGTTGGAAGAGGCATCAGGTCTTTCCCTCGGCAAGCTGGTACCAAACTCTGCCTTACGGACCCAATGGAGAGCTAGAGCTCCAGTTTGTGGGCAGATCTATTTATGAATCAGATTCCCCTGTGTACACCCTGTGCCCAAGCCACTGGTTCTGTGCAGGACCATCCAGATCAGTGCAGCTCAGGTCTGATCTCAAAAATTGTTACTCCATAAAAAAACTTAGTCTGAGCTAGGCTTGGGCGAGAGGCAGCACCTCAGAAAACCCGGTATGCAAAAACAATCTAGAGTACCTTGGAAGGTCTTTTTACTTCCTAGCCCTCTGAATGATGTCATCTGGAAACCTTTAGTTTCAATGGGCCGAGGACAGAAGTCAAAGGCTGAGCTACCTGGGTTCAAACAAGGTATATATGTCACAAACAAGGCACATTTGTCACAAATAAGGCACAAAGCCTTGCACGTACCCCCAGTTCCCAAGAGGAAGCGTTTTTGCAGTGTTCCTTTACAAAAGCACAACTTTATTATTTTTGGAAGTGTAGAGGGAGGAGGTTGGATTTTGGACCTAGTGGAAAAGTAATAGCTAATAAGCCAAACAACTGCAGCATGAAAATATGACAGGTGCAAAATTAGCTTCTGTACTTCCATGCCAGTGTTCTTACTCATTCATAATTAAGCTTTTCACACCTTAGGTAGTCCAAACGGATTTCTGGCAACATTTACTATCATAACACTTCTCTTAATAGCAGAGACCTCAGTAAGGAAAAGTGCCTTTTGATCACACAAGCATGGACTAGGGCTCCAAATCCTGCTTTTACATTTTTATATTATTTTTTTAACCACTAGTAAACGGTTTTGGTTTAACTTCTTCCTTTAACTAAGTAGCATTCCATAGCTCAACAAATATCCCATAAAATTTAGGTAATTTGTACAAGTGGAAAAGTTCAAAATAAAAACAGTTCTAGAATTATAAAAAAATAGTTCATTTCCAGTCTTGCAAATCAGTCATTCTTTCCAAATACACTCCATAATTTTTTTTACATGCAACCTCAGTAACATTTAGTTTAAAAAAAGCTCAAATATTTTTATACTTTCCTATCAACTTGGCATATGAAATAAATAAGCTGTACTTATCTCTCTATAATTCAGCAGACTGGGTTTTGAGAAAACGCCAAACAACAACTAAGATGGAAAAGTATTGCAGTAAACTACAAATATCCTACACTTATTCTAACAAACGTCAATATGTCTACCTGGTTCCCCCTCCTGGGGGAAGAGACCTGGATACGCGTGCATTTAAATCCCACCTATATTCTAGAAGGAATTTCCACTTGAGGAATGTATCTTAAACAAATACTTCCATAGAAAAAATGTTTTTTTAATTTCACATTTCAGGACTGGAAATCTGAATTATTTTCACGCAGCTAGGTAATGGACCTGCCATTTACATGTTTGAGCAAGTAAAGGTTACATTTCTCATTTCATCATCTGACTCCAACAAACTACAGACTGGAACCTATTTGTATCTCAGATCAGGAACAACCTGGCCCTCCACTAAAAGGAAGTTTGATTTTTAAACATGACAAGTTTTTCTTTTTGTGAAACTTACCAAGCAATATTATTTGCATTGTTCTTAAAAGTTCTCCAGGACTGGGCCATGCTTAACTCTTACTAATTTCTTATTACTTCTTATATTTTGTACTTGAAGATGCTTGTTTCTGCTCTTGATGGCTATTAACATTTACAGTCAACAGCCTTTGTCCCTTTTTACATTAAACCATAGCTCCCACCAACCTCTGGGACACCAAGATCATTTACATCACGTTGTCCTGAAGCTCTTTATGGTCCAGCCACACCTCAGCACGCTCTCTGGTGAGAGATGACAGCCTACAGAGCAACTCCTACCCAAGAACTCTTTCATTCCTTCTTCCCAAAGGATCAGGTACTACTGGCTTAACAATGAAAACTCCTCAGACAAGCAGAAGCCTCCCCAAGCCTGAAGGAAGCCGTGCGACTACTGCTGCTGGCTCATCCCTTCCTCCCTTTTGGAAAGCAGCAGTGGAAGCACCTTGTGTGGTGCTGTACAGCAAGGTGCCTTTGCTGCCACTGGGAATTGCCTATCAGTGATGGAGAAGCCTATGACATAACCACTTTCGGGGCCTCCAAATGTACCTCTACAATGTGACACTGCAGTGTAGTGAGTGACAACACGTTCCAAGCCCCTGTTCTTTATCTTCTAGTCCTCTACTGTTTCACTCCTTAGTTTTTGCTAGACTTACTAGAAAATGGACCATCACATAACACCCCGACTAAGTTTGCCTTTAGGCTGTTTCTTCATGATTTTGCAGACGATTTTATCAACAGGCAAAGGAGGAGAACCACAGGTCTCTGATTTGCTGAACTAGATGCACCAAATGCTATCACTGACTTTTTCCACAAAGGCATTTCACTGCAGGCTTCATTACATTCCCAATTCAAAAGACACAAATACAAATCCCAGAGGATTCATTTCTACTGGGGATTAGTCCCAGCAGGCTATTAGTTGTGTGTGGTATGGAAAGAAAGTCCTAGTAGTGCATCTCACACAGTCTCAATACGTATCTAGATCTATACATTTCTGAGGCTTGAAGGGACTGTTACATTACCGCGTTTAACCTCCAGCACAACTCAGGCTCTACAACTCTGCGTAGCCATTCTTACAGCAGACACAATAGACTTGTCAGATAAAGTGTTGGAAAACTTATTTGAGGTTTGGGTGGGGCCTTAGGGGTTTTTGGGGGGTGGAGATTTTGGTTTTTTAAATGAGCATAGGTGCTTTTTTAAAGGGAAGAGTAAATTACAAAAAAAGATACATGAAAGAAGTTACAGTATTTTTTAAATGAGTGAGGAACTTTTTTTTAAAAATGTGCAAGCTTGTGCTTCCTTCCTGCACTGTGAATTACTGTAATCCAACCACTATTTTAATCTCTGAACATTTGCAGGGTCAGCACTAACTATATCTAGCTCCCCAAAGGCAATTCTGAAAATGTTCCTTCCTGCACTTTTCCTGCATAAGAACCCTAACAAAGGTGTTATTTAAAGATCACTCCAAGCCACTGAATGGCATTGCTATGTAAATGAGCAAAACTAAAGCTCTGCTGATGACAAGGGAAGAAAAAAAAAAAAAAATACCCAACACAGACTCCTGCGCATAATTCAGCCCTTTTACATTTTTCATGGGAAGGGCAAATGCACATCCCTATGAACCTCATTACACCTCTTTGATACAATCCATACTGGTCAAGATTTCCAAAGACTGACACTGTTGCCTTGCAGACTCTGGACTACTGCTGATAAATAACCAGGAAAACGGGACATGAAACGAATCATAGAGTCATTAAGGTTGGAAAAGACCTCAAGGATCGTCAAGGATTAAGTTAAAGATTTTCAGTATTAAAATTAAGATTATATTACATTTGGTTGCTATTTTAGGGAGGGGAAAAAACCACAAACAAACAAAAAACGTTAGTGCTGATGCCACACAAAGCTGAAACCATCGGTCAACTGTGTTGGTTCTCCCCTACCAAAGCATGCAAGGTTTCTTGCTGAATATCATGCAACTCTGGAAGGATGAAGCCTAGAACCAAGCGTGGAGAGTGGTGCTATCTGCCAGCAGTATAGAGGGAAACAATGAAAAATGGACTCCAGCTGAAAGCTGGTTTTTTGAACAGATTAAAGACCCGATTTGAGACCTAAGAGTCTTCACTTTAAGTGCAACACAAGAGGACAGTGCCTTTTCAGAGTATTATCACGTTATTAACCCACAGGGCACTGGTTCTCTCTGAGTCTCACAGACCAGGGAACAAGCAATAAAGAGTTAGTCGGATAGAGGAACAGCTCTCTACAGAGCAACTTGATTCCTTCAGAAACACTTCCATGGGGCATACAACAAAACAGAGAACTGCAGATGTGGAGTCCAGTGACAAGGGGAAGTTAAGCAACGGTCTGTCAGCATTCCGTGGATAGGACTGTAATATGCTGAATTTTATGGCCAACAAAGTGGTCAGCTGCACTAGAAGGGCAACAACATCTAGATTATTTCCCCACTGCCAAAAAAGGTGTAAAAAAAAAAAACAAACCCAAATCAAACAACTTTCACTTTAAAAAAGAAGAAAAAACATTCTCTCCCAGTGTGAAGTGCATAGATCATCTGTTTTTCTTGAGCAGTACTTTTTTCCTCCAACTCCTCGCCTCACTTTTCTGTGAGGAATACAACAGAGAAAGGAAATTAAAAAACCAAATTAGGAAAAGACTAAAACCTGACTTTTTCAAGAACTAAATATTTTAAGCAATTACAAAGGAAAAAATACACACTAACAGAAACAAGAAAGAAACCCACATTCTAGGATACTTGTAACAACTGAAAATCTGGTTTACCCTTTGATTCAGTGTCACCATGTTTCAAACACCTATTCAACTGACAAAACCAGAGACTAAAAACATAATCAACAAATGCTCTACGTTATTATCTTCCTTTTTTTTTGTTCTAAAGTATTTCAAATAGATGTGATCTTTCTCCACACTGAAATAGTAAGATGTGGAAGGCAGCAAATTTTTAATTTCAGTACCTTTCACAGAAAACTGAAATTACTTAAAAAAAAAAAAAGGGGGGGGGGCAAAAAAGCACAGCCCAAGAACTAATTACAACTGGACACATCCTCCACTTCATTTTGTATTCTCCAAAATGCAACTCTTCATTATAATGTATCTAACTTCTGGATTTTTGAACCCAAATACATACAAATGCAACTATCCACCTCCTCTTAACACAAAATCGATCATCCATCACTCCCAGCAAATTGCACATAGCCCCAAGTGTTATGCAAGCCCTGTAAAAATGTCTGTAGAAGCCACACAAGTTTCTACATCTGATTTTGAATGAAAACAGTTTAGAGATGTTTAACAACATTACCCCACCTATTTCCAGCACCACCCACAGCCGCCAGGAATCCTGTTATTTTTGTTTGTTCTGCTATTTCAGCTATTGCGTCTTAAAGAGAAGTGCCACACAGAGGCTTAAACAAGAAATATTGCAAAAACAAACTAAACCCGATACACCAGTCAAGATCTTATATGCAGTCAGTAAATTAAGACAGAAGATATGCCCTGGCCTAGAAGACTGTTGACTGTACAGCTACAGCCACAATTCTGTACATTACTGTACTACTTGCAATAAACCCTCAAGGGTAATTTTGTAACAGTCTCTTCCCTTTCAACCAACATGGTTTAACACAGCACAGGGAAGAAAGTAACTGGTTTTGCTTTATCAGATTATATTTTTAATGTTACACATTGAATTTAAGTATTTTTATGCTACCAATAGAAAGTTATAACTATCCAAAACGAATTTGTAGAAGCAGTAGCTTACTGCATGTTCAGCCAAAGTGTGTATGGCTTTATTTTTGTTTGGTTGGGTTTCTTCTAAGTTTTCATCTATTAATAAGCATTCTGGGTGTCTGGAAAAGAAAAAAAATGATGTTATTTACAAAAGGTAGTTTGTAGTAGGAGGTTACCCACATACAACAAGCAAAGGGTACACCTCCACCAAGTGTTTTACCCAATGACCATAAAGTTTTGTAACAGAAATATTATCTAGAGGTTGGAGTGAAAGAAGTGTGAATGGAAATGTGTGTGAAGCATCAAAAAGCAGCACAAAGAGGAAGAAAGAGCCTACATTGATAATGAAGGACCCCATTCTAGCAGGAAAAGAACAACACTTGCTTAGGGCACAACTACAAAGCCTGCACTCTCATGAGGACACAGCACAATGGCTCATCAGCAGAAGACCTTGTATCCTCCCAGCAGGATGGCAAGAATGTTGCAGCATATAATGTATTCCCATCCTTTTCTTGTTAACCCAAACAAGGCGATATTCAAAATGAGGAGAAAAACAGACAATCGGCAGCAATGGAGATGAAGATTTATGGAAGGTGTAGTCAGCAAGGTCCTGAGGCAAAAGACCACCTTTCAAGAGCTGATGACTCCCAAAGACCGTAAAGGACCTCGCCAGAAACTAGTTTGTCACCGTTATCAAGAGGTACCTCTCAGACATGGTGAGGAATTGTCAGCTGGTGTCTCATATTCTCTGAAACCAGTCCACTTCAATGCACTCATCCTGGTGCTTGCAAGTACACAGATGTGAAAGAATTAAATCTATGAGTGCAGACTATGAACACTTAAAACCAACTTGCTTAAACATTTTGGAAATAAATTTTACCTTCTCCTTTCATAAGATCTCACCTTGATTTTTATTACACTGCTCTCCCTATATATTTAGGGCTGAAAAAAGACCTATTGGAAACACGTTATGTGCTAGAGGAGAGCAATTAGCTCTTAGGGGAAGAGGCAAGAAGAGTCTCAAGGTCCTGTATCTTCCTGCAGTACAGGCTTGCCCATATGTTAAGAACAGGTATTTGCTGAGCAAAGAAGAGTTTTTCCCCATGCAGAAGTCAGTTCTGTTCCTAAAATAAACCTCAACTGGAGGCAAATAAGATCCATTTTCATGTGCTTTGTGGTAGTGTCTCAAAACCAGGCATCCCTAATTGCTACTTCATTGTGATTATCAATTCATGCAGGGATGATACATAGTACACAGTAAAACAGCACAGCCCTGCCTACACTTCATACTTCAAGAGTACAATGGAAAAAAATGGTTACAGTTGTAGAGGAGATGTCAGCCCCAGTTTTATTGATATTTACATTTGGGTAGGCCGAGGGAAAGCAATGCCTCAGGGAATGTGAGCAAAACGCAGATCACTCAGGTTCATCTCAAGAGTGTTTCAAGCAATACTGGAAATAGAAGCTATACAGCTGCTACTAACAGAAAAACATGACGTTGCTGAAGGCCCAACTAATACAGCTCCTGAGAGAAAAATATTCCTCTTTTTTCCACCATTCAAAATTCTTTCAGTTCCTTGAGGTTGAGCGAGAATGTCTTGGTGAATGATGTGATTCATGTGCAAGGACAAGCTCACCAGACAAATGTTCTAAGGAAGAGCCACGCCTTAGTACCTAGCATGTGCTAACATACTTGGTCACTCAGCAAAACGTTGTCTTACCTTCAGTTTTACTACTGAGCTCACCATGAGAAGGTGAGCTTTTACTACGAGCTTTACTGGTTATAATCAAATCCATATATCCCGGGGTACCTTTCTGACTTGCCCTCATAAGAGAGGTCTCAAAAAGCAGGCATTTGCCCTTCATCTCCCTACAACAAAGCCTATCAAAATCTACAGCTTTACTAAGTTTCCTTTCTTTAGGAGGTCAGCTTATCACCTTGGGGATATTAATTTTAAGCTGAAACGTGATGGAAAAAATTCCAGTCCAGCCCAAAAAGTGAGGGGCTGTGGGAAGAGGAAAAACACCTTCCTAAGAGCATACAATACAAAGTTTTTCTTTAGCTTTGCTACTTCCTTCCATTACTATATTTTAACCAATTTTAGAAACAGAGATGTTTCTAAGGACAGTTACCCCGGTTAACATTTTTCTGAAAGTCTTTATTCTTCAAATCACATGGTTGGGTGATAACCTCTGCAACAGCAGAACTTTTACTGTGTTCATCCGTTGAAGAGACTACATTTATGTCATAAAATTCTTCTACAGGGCTGTGCACTGTGTCTTCTTCTGGAATATCTCTTCTTTCAGTAAAGAGTAAGACCTATTGGTCACAATATATCTTGGGGTTAACTCCAGTTTGGCTTTTGTTTGTGCACTGCTTTAGTTTATTCAGATATTAAATAGGAGAAAAGAAAACCCAATTTCCTCACTGAAAGTCACTTATTCACTATGAGGTAACAGATACAACCCTTCATCTTCACCAAATTCACCCGCATACCTTGCCAATCAGCTTGTCAAAGGCTGCCTTTGACTGCTGATTTACCCCTGCCCACTCGATATTACCTATTATCTATGAAAAAAAGGAACTGTCTCTTGGTAGTACTGAAACTTACCACGCACACAGGAAATTGCGTCCTCTCTGTAACTCCAGCTAGCTTAAAGTGTATTTGCCACCACAGATATTTCTGTTGAAAAGTAACAGGGATCTCAAGTATTTGTTTTATCTTAAGACAAAACTGAACAATGAGTTAAGGAGAAAAAAAAAAAATGAAGCAACAAAGTAATATAGCAGTTGATTTAGATTTGCACACTGGGGCAGTTACCTTATTTCATATCTTTTCAAGAGAGTTTCAGTGCACAAAACAAAAACTCTCTTAGGTCCGAGCTGGAATTAAATGTACTTAATTACTGTCAACACAGCAACGAATATTTCCATAGTGAACACTGAGTGGTGAAGTGGAGCTTCACACAGATAATGATAGCAATCAAAGCACACATGGACTACAAGCAGTGAACTATTTCACTGGAGAGCACTTTCAAGCGATTCATTGTTATAGAGAGGCAAGTAAATTCGGGAACACATTTAGAGCTATTTAAAGGTGCTATAATAAAAACAGCTCTTGCATTTTATTAAATAAACAAAAGATCCCAGGAGTGCCAGACTGAATGATGCTTGTGAAATGCTGGTTGGACCCTCTCGAATCTGAAGTATTTCATGACACAGCCCTAGGATCACTACCTACAGTGGTGCTCCTAGGTCACTCAGTGCACAAGACAAAAATCAAAGCCTGTGTAATAAAGGTGAACAATACACAGGGTCATCAACCTCAGGAGTGTTTCTACAGGACAACTCCTCTTTGGTCATGTTGCAAAATATGTAGTGGCTACAGTAGAAAATAGAAGAGAAAGGCAGTTTCAATCTTCACTTTTTCCCAGGAGGTCTTGTAGTTGGCTGAAAAAGCAACAACACGGTTTCTAACAGGTATTTCTACGTGGAAGCGTTAAAGCTTATAAAATTTGCCTGCTATTTGCAGAGAGAGGCTTAGCACCAAGATGAGCAAGCACAGGGGTTTGAGAAGGCTGACTGTCACGCATCTGCTGGTCAGCAAGGAGTTTCCTCAATTCAGAGCACATAGAGGCAGCTTCTGCTCTTGCCCCCTCACTCCCCACTGACCAGCCTCTGATGCCATCTCCCGTTCACTGAACAAATCTGAAGTAACATCATATTATATTAACTTTTGCTTCTGAGTATCACTACTGGTTACAGCAAGATCCAGTCTTTAAGGGTTCAGTCCTATAAACTCTTTAGAGTGTCTTCACCACCCTGGAGCTCTTCTCAGCAAGCTGTTGGGAAAAGGAACCACAGACATGGCTTAGTTAACTACTCAGGGACTTCCCAGAGTGAAGGTGGGATACAAAACAGTGTCAGCTCTGATTTATCCCTATTTTCAGTCTCCTGTGTACAAGGCATTAAGTTATTAACTGGTTTAAAGACACAGACTGGATGAGAGAAAGAATAAGGATATTATTAATTACTGTTATTGATTGCTTTAGTTTTAAAGGTAGCTTTGGATACAAGATTTTTTTTTTTACATCACCTTCCTCTCCAACTTAAGAAAACTTTTTCATCAAAACAGCTCCAAGCATGTGTTCTCTAAAAATCACAGCAACAACAAAAAGATTACATTTTTTTATTTCCCTACCAAGATCTACCAGACCTGGATGAAGATTTTAAAACGAATATTCTATAGTATGCATATCTGTAGGGAGGAAAGATGAGCACAGTCCATCTCAGGTAAAGTACCAGCTGCTGAGACCAAAAATTCAAATTTATCAAAGATGCACTAAAGTTCTGTTAATCCTCCAAAAGCCATGAAGGTTTAAGGAGGGTTTTAGTGAAAGGAAAGTGGAGCACTCCTGCCTTAAAACAAATTAGGACAGAAAAATCTTCTCCTCTGCTTAGTTGGTCTTAGATTAGCAAATTCAAAATGGTAACTCAATTTCTATTGTCACTCACTCCCAAGGTCTACAGAAAGTGGTGTTTGAAAACACTTATCATTTAAGCAAGTATTATAAGCACAAGCACACCTGAAAGTCAACTGATTTTTATATTTTCATGTTAGTAAAATTCCATGCTAACTTTACAAGCCTGACACTAAAGTAATCTTTTAAGGGAGAAGAAATAAATATGTATGGAATTCATCACCAGAAACATGGTTGCACTTTCTTCCAGGTTGCAATTCACCTGCAGCGAGAAATATGACTTGAGGCTTTTAATTTCTTCTGTTAACCAACAAATTATGCAGACATAAACAAATTAGATGTCTGCAGCTTCTGGTCTCAGCTCACACTATAAAAAGAAGACATTCTGTTATGCCATTGTACAAGAATTGTATTGTATTGTATTTCCAGTTTCACCCAGGACCTTGAATCATCCAAGCTGGATGAAGTTAGAAATGAGCAAGAATATACCACAAAGTGTATGGTTATTTCTTCTGAATATGTCTTTAACTAATTTTAAATAATGATGCTGTTTTTCCTAATAACAGTGTGGATCACATACAAAGTATTGATATATTTCCACATATCCTTCAAAGACAAACTGTGTTGCTGGGAACCCAAACTGACATAGTTCCATCTTCATGCCAATTCCTTCAACCAAAAGACTTACATGACATATTTAAGAAGGATTTATTTTTATTTAATGCTCAGCGAGCAAATAAGTACAAGTCTTGAACTATGAATGAGATACTAGAGGATACAGCAAACACATTATTAAGTTCAGCACAACACTTCAAGTTGATAATACCAAAGTTTTGTTGATTTTTATTTTGTCTTTATCCTATTCCCTTAAGGTATAATACTAGTAAATGGAAGTTAAGATCACCTTTCTACGTCTCTAGAGCTGTCTGGAAATTGTCTGTCGTGATTTCCTGCTTATCAAAAACAGTTTCTACAGTATCTTGGTCTTCCATGGAGTATGTTTTCTCTGATCGAAAACCAAAGTGAAATCTGACTGTATCATTTAAACTCAAGCCAATTATATCATCCATGTATTCTCTAAGTTCTGAATTTAGTCTGCTGAATGAGAATAAAACTGGCCCTTACTTTTTACCCAGTTTACAGTTAGTTATTTTGGTGTTAATTAAATAAGGACTAAAGAGCATGATCTCTAGTTTGCAATTATAGGGTTTGAGACTTGACAGGGACCCTGACAGGCTTGAGAGGTGGGCCAATGCAAACCTCATGAAATTTAACAAGGCCAAGTGAAAGGTCCTGCACGTGGGTCGAGGCAATCCCACGCACAAATACAGGCTGGGTAGAGAATGGATAGAGAGCAGCCCTGAGGAGAAGGACTTGGGGGTACTGGTGGATGAGAAGCTCAACATGAGCCGGCAGTGTGCACTTGCAGCCCAGAAAGCCAACCGTGTCCTGGGCTGCATCAAAAGAAGCAGTAGCAGCAGGTCAAAGCAGAAGTACCTGGTCAGAGTCTTGAGCTAACATTTTTCAAAATTGCCCCTGGGCTTTTGTGTGGCTGAGCACAAGTATGCCCTTCTATATTGAGATGGTGACATTGTCCGTTAGAGCATTATGGCCTGATGAGAATTATAGATCATCCTAAGAACATAATATTCTCAATACATTATAAGTAGAAAACATTCAGTAAAAATAATTATGTCTGCCTTGGTTAAGGAAGTGTCTAGTTGTGAAAAGAAGACAGAGGCAACTGAATCTGCCTTGACCTACAACAGCCAACATCAGGCAAATACAGAGGATTCAACCCCACCTCAAACAGTTCTTGGGTATAAATGTATTCAATGTGTATGGACAGCTGCACAAAGTATATGGGCATGAAGTAGATATACTTTTTCATTCTTGTATTTATCACCGAGTGCTATTTGTTACACAAGAGATTTATGAAAACAATTCACTTACAGTATTGAACACTTATCTTGCAAGGTCTGTAATTTTAATGCTAAAAGGACTGCCAACCCCTCAGTAGCAAGAATATATGTTTACAAGCAGCTACCATTCACTCACATCTCAACCGTAATGCAAGCCCATACACACTTTGCTCCAGTCTCCACAACTAGAATTAAACTCAGTTTTTATTATCCTATTCTGTAGAACAAAGACATTTCCACAACAGCACAAAAAAATGAAAGCACCTGAACCTATAAGCATGTACCTGCATTCTATTTTATGCAGCTGTTATTGTTCGTGTATAGCACACTGATGTACAAATTCCATATACAATTCATATGGGGTTTTGTAACAGATTTGCATTGACATGCACAACAGTGTCAGACTGAGGATGAATGCGGAAAACAGCAGCAAGACCAGAACTGAACCCATCTGACATTTTACATCAGCAACATTTGATGACAGCAGCACTGAGGAAAATTGTTCTTAATCAAATCCCAGGTGATACTCAGGAGGGGGGATGACGACAACTCCATTATCAAGCCACTTCCTCAGCAAAAAAACACCCAAGGTCCCTCTGACTAAGATAAGAATATGACCCACTAAATTTAAATTTTTAGAGCTATGGTAAATTTAAAGCTGGTAGAAGGAGAGAGATTGGCTGCAGTGAAAATTAACTCCTCTGTATACTTAGAGAAAGAGATAAAAGGTAGTCAGAGCAGGACTAATTTTCCCCTTGCTGACGTTATTTCCATCTTCACCAGGGTGTTCAGCCTCAAAGGTGAAAGACTATGAATGAAGTGACAAAGATGTGTGAAAAAGAATAAAAACCTCAGCTAATCCACAACTATTAAAAAGAAACAAACAAACAAAAAAAAAAGCCACAGAAGCCTTGTCTCTATGAAATTTTACCTTAACTTCTTATAGACTGAAGCAAAATGCTAAATTGTCCTACAGGCACAATCTTATTTCTAATTGAAATATATGCAACTGTTACAGTGCACTGCATTATTAAATGTAACTCAGAAATACAATTTGCTTTAATGAGAACTGTATAATAACCACAATGAAATATCACATATGATGTTTTAATGAGGATTAGGGCATGTTAATTTTAAACTGAACAATAGGGCGTGTAATGTAATCCATGCCCTGTGTACAGTTCAACAGCTGCTAATGTGTTGGACTGGTTCATACTTGTGCCTGACATAAATAAAAAGCCAATTACAGAGCTGCTTAGTACACCTATATAGGGTGTCAACTACTTTTTTGAACACTGAAATTAAGTCATGAGGGCCCCATTCAACTCTTTCCTTGATCTTTTTTGCTTCTACAAGGACAACATTTACAGTCCTGAGAGTTCTCTCCTGCATTTATTTCAACTTGGGAGCACATAAATCAGCCGCCCAATATGGACTATATTGACTGGTCTTTATGAAGAGCTTCAGCTATGTCTAAACAAAAATTTACTTTTCATCCCACATATAAAGTTCCAGGAAAGTTGTTATTCTTCTACACTCCTGCACAAGTCTGAAACCAGTTCCTCATATTTATCTAATAGGTGATGGTTCAAAATGATAAAGACAGGCAACCATTTCACATGGTCCAGGTACAGTTTTAGTTCTCACTGCTAATACCAACCCCCAGCAAAGAGTTCCTGCAAAGTACAGAGCTCTACAGTGTGAAGTCTAAGCATGAAACACAATGAAATGCTACCCCTAAGGGAGCGGCTGTTGAAGGTATTGTTCTCACTACAACTCTGTGTCATTGAACAGACCGAGCTGGCACAATCTATTCAGTGATTCCTATGGATTCAGGAGACTTTGAATGAGTAAAACCAAGACAGGTTCTCCTGAGGTGCAGGCCAAAGCTGCCATGCTTTCTAGAAAAAACCTGGATGCTGGAGCTGCAGATAAAGTAGGAATTCTACTCAATTATGACCTTTGGTTTCAGGAAAAAAACCACAAAAAAAACCACAAACAAAAACAAAAACATAAACAAAACCAAAACACTACCAAAAAAAACAGTCCTTCCCTTGCAGCAGGGTCACGGCAAAGTGGCTTCAGCTAGAGGTAAACCTTGCTCTCCAAGGCCCTGGCCATTGTCAGAAGACAAATGGGGCTGCAAACCTTGACAGTGTTGATGCTTCCTTTCTCCGTAACCCATATGCTCAAGCTTGAACCCCGTGTCCCCTGCAGCAAGCCCCTCCCTTGAAAAAATGGCATCAACAGGACGTAGTTTTTTTATTAAAAAAAAAAAAAAAACCCACACACACACCCTTCACTGGCATTTAGAAGTAAATTAAAGTATGTTTCATCACAGGAAGGCTAAATAGCTGAGTTCTCAAAATCCTTCCCTCCTCTCTGCATTTTCAGATGATTACATGACAAGAAGCAAGCTAATGTAAAACAAAACCTCTTTTCATGCTAGGAGCTTATTTTAGTAGGGCTTATGACATATCCTGTTTCATCTGAAAAAAAAAAACATAAATATTGTTAAGAAGGAAAAAAAAAGCCTACCCTCACAAATACATAGGAGGAATGACTGATATTTCCCTCCCAGCTTAACTATCAGATGAAATATGGAAATTTTAAAGCTTTTTTAACAAATATTAAAAAAATAAACATTTTTTACATGGATAAATGCTTCCTTACATCCTTTTAATTCTAGAGCTCTCACATGTCTAAAACTCAAAGCAGTAAGAGGAGAAAACAATTCCTCACAGTCCATCGTTGATGAAATTCAAGGGAGGTTTTCAATGGTTCTGCTCTTCCTTCCCCAGGAATATAGATGTTTCCAAGGTGGTATCCACAGATATGCCACCCAAACCCAGTGGGTTTGTTATGATTTTTTCCATGCAAGTCTAAAGGTTTTTCTTTGGAAATCTGAAGGTGTAGAAGACACTTCTTCAGCTTAAAGTTTCAAGCAGAGAGAGTTGATTTTGCAAGAGAGTGAGTTTAAAATGAGAAATTAATTTACATGAGCAATTTTGAAAAAGCAATGACAAGGCTAGTAAAAAATATCATTATGTTTCAGAAACTTGATTTTGGTGTATCAGTTTTTGGTGTTTTTTTTTTTTTAATTAAAAAAAAAGTTTTTTATTGAAAGCTCTGACTCAGAAAGGGAAAAACCTTTAACTGATGGTTCCTATATCTAAGCAGCAGCTTCCAAACTGTTACCAGTAAAACATATGCTACTCACTCTCCTTTCACCTCCCTCCCCACAATTGTTTCCCTTCTCTGTTATTCTAAAATGTCATAAAGTATGTGCAATCTCTTACCCCTTTTTTCTCCCACACCACAGGCTGAAAAACATGAGCCAGATTGAAAAGAGGTCTCTACAGGGAACTACGTTGGAGATAGAAAGCCCCCAGCTTACCCCCTTGGAGCCACAAAGCTGCTGAGCTAACAGTCTCAACCCAGGTAGGCAACCACCCACTAAAAACTCCCAAAAACTCCCCAAATGCATCTGGGTTGTAGATGGCGGACATGGTGGAAGATGGCTTTCTTCCATTCACGGAGCCTGCTTCCACTCAAGGTTTTTCCTGGTGTTCAGAGACATCAGGAGAGACGTTCTTGAGTTGACTCATCACGTAGACCCTCCTCAGCTTCCCCAGGCATGCTGTATTGCACTCAAGCACAACTCTGAATGAACTTAATGGCTGTTTTGAATGATTTAGGACTAAATGAACAGGCCATAATGTAGTTAAACATGCCAGGAATGCACAATGCAGAATGTAGGTGCCTACAGCTGTCAGGAATTAAGAAGGGAGGCTGCATGAATGTCGATTATTTGCATCAGCAGCTGGTTACTATAGATGGGAAAAGCTAAGCTCCTTGGAAACATTCTTGACCTCTTGTGCAAATATTGAGCAACTGTATTACAGAAGCACAACCACTACTCATACAGTCAATGGGAGTAAGAACATGAGGGTCCAACACAGCAGATTTTCTACTGCATAATTCAGAGAGCATATGTTTTCTGTTAAAAATACATAAACAGAAAATAAAATTCATGAAAACCAGTCCTTGTGGCTTCCCCTCATACACACTTTTCATCCTCAATACTTGCATGCACTGAACTCTACCACAAATAACTAGCATACTAATAATCTAAGCTTTCCTTCACCACTTGACTTGCAGCTTCTGAAGTGCCTGAACCTCCTTTGACAAGGAGAGGGCAATAAGGAGCAAGTAAAACAGGAACCATCTTAGCTTTATCCTTCCAGCCCTAAAGGTCCAGACGAGCACCCAGACTATGGGAACCCGCAAACAGACACCATCTAGGACTGGAAGGTGCAGAAGACGCACAGGCAGCTCCCTAATAAAATGTACTTTTTAAGAGAAGCTTAGTTCTAGTTGAAGCACATGCACAACAACATACAAGACATTCACAAACAGGATACCAGAATCTTCTAAGTTTGGTAAAAGTTGTTTTCTGACTGCTGCTATATGACCAAGAAAGAAGTGTTTTCAAAAAGATTTCATTTTATCTTGTAAGATATGCAACCCACTTGTATAACACTGGCAGCACTTACTGAGATATTAGGAAACCAAACTTTTTCCCTTCACTGACAATTCGCTACTAATTATAATGCAGTTCACTTATAAAATATGAACAGAAAAAGAACACCTAATTTCTCTAATTTTTTTGGGGAAAAAGAAAAAAAACAAAACAAAACAAAAACATAAGTCTTAACTGTGGAGACTGTCACCAATTCGGCCAAAAATTCAAACTGGTTCAAAAACCACTTTAAAAATAAGTTTAAAACACACACAATATGATAACACTTGTAAAACCTTCTGAGACAGCTCAGATAGTTCAACATGCTAAAAAGGAGTGACTTCTCCTCCATAGCAGAGGGACATAGCAGCTATTTTTTAAGTATAGTAAAATTTTGCATTTGGTGTTGAGGCATTGTCCTGCTAAAAGACAACAGCATAATACAAAGGTACAATGATAACATAACCATGCTTCATCAACAAAGAAAAGGATTACAAAAGTGATACATGTTCAAATGCTTTGAATAAAGACCTACTAAGTATAATTTAAGGAACATAAAAATCTATTGAGAGTCAGCTACTATGATATAAAATGCTTAAAAATGAACAACAATACAATTCATTTAATATTTTTTGCAAGTCCTGTGTTGCACTCTCATTATTTTCAGAGTAACTTGCACTACAGCATCAAGACACTAACTACAACAGTTTAGAATTATAGAGCATTGTACTTTGAGGATTTCACAAGTGATTTTCCTCTTTGCATCTCCTTTCATTTTGCAAGTTGATGATTCCATATCAGTGAGATTGGTTTTGATCTGATCTTACCCTTTTTCTCAGACAAGGAAGTGCCTGATTATATTATCTGTAGATCTTTTGATGATCATCCTTAAACTTTCTTGGAATAGGATATTCTCAATAAGCCACAAATCGAGCAAGGCTTCACTGTAGTACATCTTGTCCCACTAACAGGCTTTGAGATTGAAGGAAATTAAATATGTGAAACACCAATAGGATATACTCAACAATGCACTGTGCTACGGACCTGGCTTGCTGTAATAAACCAATCTGAAAGTAATAAATACAAGTTATACTGCAACCAGATCTAAAGAAAAAAAAAAAGTGCACACCCTCCACTGCAGCACAAAGAAGGTGCTGTACCACATGCTATGTATCTTTACTTTGGAAGATCAGCTGGTGATTTTCTTGCTCCATGTAGCCTGAACGAATTTGGGTGAAGAAACAGATTTTTTGATTAGAACAAGCACTCTGCTCTCTCAAGGTAAACACAGATAAACAAAATAACCAGTGGACTCTGTTGACAAGCAAGTGTTAAAAGGGCTGCAAATTGTTTAAAGCAAAGTGTTCAAGAAGCAATAAATACTTAATTGACCAGTTGTTTTGGACACAGGAAACATCATAGTAATTTATCCCTTTCAGAACATTTCCTGATATTTCCCTGCCCACCTGCTACAGAGGAATAAAAAGAATTCTTTAAACTTCCCCACGAAAGGTGTAAGTTCTTGTTCTGACTTTATAGTCTGGATTCCTTTTGACGACTGCTTTAATAAACCATGGTTCAATGGCATCACATACAACTTTCCATCGATCAGCTTGTCTCCCTGCTTTGGGATCAAACTGCAGCTGCAAGAGGTCATAGACACGCATAAAACACAACAAGATCTGGTGGTGGTGGTGCATCTATGACCCAGGCACAGATCTGTATTACCGGAAGCTCTACAGATACCTCCTCCTCTAAACAGCACACACGGTCCTTCAAAACCATCTTACTTAGTGGCACCTCTAAAAAACTCTAAGCAATGAACAATCCTATTAAGGAGTTACAGCTAGCATAAGAATAATTTAGGTGAAAAATAAAGGGAAGGAAGGATTATTAGTAGCTATGTGATTTTTTCACTTACATAAATAAACACCTTTAGAAGCCAGGGAGGTGTTTTTTCTACATTTCCACCACAACGTGACTATCTTCAACTGGCAAATTAGCCAACAAGCACTGTTCTAACAAGCACACGGTTTAGGTTCCAAGTGCAGCAACAGTTACATAAATCAGTCATTACCCTGACTTCTCAGAAAAGAAAATAAAACCTAACTTAATTACACTCTGACATTTCAGCTGAAAGAGTAAGAGAAAAAATAAAAAAACAAATACCCAAGCAACTTACAGACATCACTTCTTTTTTTCATTGTTCAGTGAGTTTCTACTGCAACAAACAAATTCAGATACTCCTTCCTCCCCAAACGAGGCATTTATCTTTTAATCTTTATGACTTCCCTTTTACTAATAAATACTGCAAAAATTGTGTGCTATTTCTCTGTCTACTGATGCAGCTCACTTATTGCCTTACTAACTTTTATCAGAGCTGAGGCTTCCATATTTCACTTCATTTCCACTCCCAGTTCCTTTTAATAATAACCGGCATAATTTCCCCTTTTTCTTGGGGCAGCAAACAGAATATCTTCTTAGACTGTCTCATTATTTTTGACACCCGTCTTATTCAGTGGCATAAATTCTGCAAGTCCATGCTCCTGCTGTTTTTGTTTGCAGCATCATACATTTGACGCCTCTTTGGGCTCCGGTACTTGTGCTGCAATCTCCAAAAAATTCATGAAAAAAAATCAAAATAAAAAGTAAACACATGGAAAAAAAAAAAATCTGCTGTTTGCCCAACTTGTTGCAAACATTAAAAAAGCCCTTAACCCCTAATTAATTAAGGAAGACAGCTTGAACAATTTAAATATTAAAAATGTGTTTTATTATTTAAACATTTCATAAGAGGAAGACAATATCTGCAGCAGACAAAATTGAGGTACAGTCAGAATGCCAAGTGCATAGTATGCTTACAAAAAGAAATAGGATTTTCCTGTTATTTGGAACTATATAATTTTACAAACCCTGCAGCACAAAGAGGGAAATTGCCTCATGTTAACCTTAAGGACAGGGTTCTGGAACAAAGCTTTGGTCACAGCTTGTGAACTCCCTCCTTTGTAGCCATCACAAATTCCCTGCCAGCATCTACAGAGGTAGCACTCAGTTCAAACCCAGAGATCAGCTAGTAATTTTGCATTACTCTACAAAATACACAATAATACACAAATGCCTCCTCCCCACCTCAACATCTTCAGCTAAGCATTGGTACCTATTGCCTTGAGTGACCATGTTAGTAATGTAATAGCTCTGGAGGAAAGGCAAGGAGTTTGTTTTAGTCTGGGTTTTGGTTGGGGTTTGTTGGGGTTTTGGGGGTTGTTCTTGTTTTGTTTTGGTTTTTTGTTTTTATGTTGGTTTGAGGTTGGGATTTTTTTGGGAAAAGAAATAAGAAAAAATGGAGGGCAGGACAGATCCAAATCAGCATCCAGCCTCCTTGAGTCCCTCAGAGATTCATTTGCATATACCCTCCAACTGACGATTTATGATTAAAGATCATAATCTTTTAGTGAGTGGACAAAGCTACAGCACCAGTGTCTTGAAACATGTACATTGCTGAGGTTGTGCCTTCTCCTTGAGAGCTGATACAGTGGCACTGTTGTCAAAATGCTACTGACTTTATTCAGAACACCAAGGGCAAAAAGTGGGCAGAGATAAACATGATTTGCTCGTGTTCTGACTTACATTTACTGTGAAAAAAAGAGCAAACAGAGAACACTAACATATTTTGGTTGTCTCAGCTCCCCCCCTATGCTGTGATCAGGCTCCCACCTCCAGCTGTCAGCAATGCCTGCAGAGCACGTTGGTCAGTCGCCATCCTGGCTTTAGCACTGCTTTGGCTTCCCACACCTCAGTGGAACTGTCTCTGTCCGCAGGCCTCTTCCCAGATTCAGCTCAGTCTCATACCCTTCCTATTGTTTAATAAGGGCCACAGTTTCCAAATTACTTAATTTCAAATATATTTTCCCTTACACCCCCATAGAAGTGTCAGCTTTCCTTTCCTCCTTCTGAAAAGAGCTTCTAAAACTCTGGAGTTCTTTTGACCTTTTATTCATTTGCAAATTAAGGCTGGCAACCTATTTGAGGCTGAAGACAAGAACATGGAAGTTAACAGCTTTCCCCCTTGCTTTCTGAGCACCAGAATGTCTTTGCGTCTAGTTAGTAGACGCCTATCTTGACTGGTTTTCACACAGATCCCATTAGAAGTTCATACAGGGTGTGCTTAATAAGATACCCATAGTTAGATGAGCTTTATTTCCCTGACAGATCACTTCCAGACCCACACTGCTTCTGTATGTTATTATTCAGAGACCAACGCTTTCCAGCAGCTGCACAAGCTCCATACACTTAATAACATCTCCACACTCAAGTCAGATATAAGCAGTTCAAAGCTTATTTTCCATGAACATCAGAGACTTTGACTAAATAACCAGCTATTGAAGGACACGTCAAAACAGTTTTTCACCAAAGTATCTGCCACTTGTATCATCTTAGAGCTATCAGACTTCAAGGCTAAATCATCCCAGGATAACAGGGCATTTCCAAGATGCCACAGGGTATTACAGGACTGCACTAAGAGATTTTAAGACACTGCAGTTGCTGCCACAGGGGACTTTTTACTTCTGAACACCACCACTTTTCCCACAAGGTAGCCGCACTCAGAAGGAAAGAAGCATAACACTGACCTTCTACAGGTTCGAGCCTCCTCCTGAAACTCTGCATTGGCAGATTATTCCACTTTCTTGACGTTTCTCAGTCTGTGCCTCACTGCTGCATCTCAAAAGTTTCCTCTCCAAAACTCCCCCTGAAACACCTCCCACCCCAACAGCTGATACTCCTTTGCAGGCCTGGGTCTCTGCTGGCCATGCCCAGGTGTAAATGGCCACCTGGTCACAGCTGAGCAGCAGTAACCCAGTCACTCTTGCAATCCTGTCGTTATGGGCTGGACCACAAAGGCCTAGGGCACTTCCATTGTTACAAAGCAAGATTTCTAAGTTTTGCCCTGGTGTGTTACAAGCACTTCCATTTCTCTGTTCCTTGAAAAAAATGCTACAGTCTTTCTGAGCACTATGCGGCAGCAATAAATAATTTAACTCCACTCCAATTTATTGTTTGGGGGGGTACTTGGATGTGTTTTCTCATGCAAATTTTTACCTAGCCTTCAAGTTGTGAGGCAAGCATTACACTATAAACTACACCACGATCACAGGAATGGGCAGGATGGAAATACAAGCTCTTGGCCACAGCCTGGGGAATCCTTAAAAGTTTGATAACGGAGGAAATGACTGAAGCAGTACAGGACTAAAGAAAACTTGTTACCAGTGTTATCTTCGTCAAGCATTGAGCAATGACAGTACTAACAAGGCTCATTCCTTTTATGTCCCATATGATTCCAGCATGCATTATCTGGAAATAGACTCCTGTGCTTCGGACTGCAATGCAGCACTAGAGACCAGCAGTCTGTATCTACTTTGCAGTGTCCTATCTGCCAGCCAACATCTCAACAGCAAATTTAAGCCTTGAACATAGAATACCAAACACCTCAAGAAGCTACTGTGCGACAGGAAGAGAACATAGAAATTTGGGTCATGCAATAACATGAAACCTTCCAGGTGAATGTTTCTCCTACGTCTCTGTGTCTCTGCATGATCAGTGAGATTTTACAACAGTTGTCTTGCTTTCATTTTTCCCCATCTAGCCATAATCCATTTTACTAGACTTTCCTTATTTCTACATTACCACTTACAAGATTTGAGAAAGGACATTTACCCCTAAATTCAATCCAAAAGCACACTTAAGCATACTTGAAATGCGAAGGACACAAGCGGTCTAATTGTAGTCAGTGAAACAGAGCATACACCTAATTTTTCATAATGCCAACTGTCCAGCAAAGTCCTGTCTTTTTCCTACTTATTTCATGAAAGTTTAAAGCAAAATGAAAACTTCATCCCTTCTTGAAATTCTCAAATTTTGTTATTCCAATCCAAATAAATATGACACAAGAAGATGAAGCTTTCTGATAGAGTAGGAAACATCAGACTTAGGAAAAAGCAGAAATACTGGCTAATTTTCTCTCCTCTACATTGAACTATGCCACTCTGAGGTGTGAGATTCTTTCCTTGTCCCTGTTCAGGGTTCATCTTTCGTGATGCTCTGCAGGGGGATCAGAAAGAAGGGAGACAGTAGTACATCATGAGGGACACAACTGAGCCAGAAACCCTCACCAAATAAGAGAATAAGCACACAAAGAAGCTGAAAAATCCAATTTTGTGATGCACCAAAGCATGTCCCATCTGAGTATTTAATGCTTCACTTAGTGTTTCTGCAGAAAGAAAATGATAAATACGAGCTTCCAGAAAGCTTACTTTCCATTGAAGAAAACTCTCAAAGAAATATGTCTGAAAATATTTTGAATGTACAGAATATAAAAAAACCCACAAAAAAGACAATTCAGTCAATCTTAAAATAATGAGGTGAAAAAAATGAACCCACTTATAAGAATTACAAAGGATGAGATGCTAAGTGATATTGTCAACAGCCTACAGCAAGTATATCCTGAATACATTTCATTTGCAGTATATTTGGTTGTTCCCTCCTGGTTTTATATATGTGCTATAAGAATTTTTTCTGGTTTTTACCTAATATATCTAGAAATTATGGTAATTAGCCCCGTGTACATGTGTACCTGCTCATACACATACTCCTTAGCTTGCTTGCCTCACAAATATTATATTTTATATTTATCAGACAGACAGAATGGACATAAAGGGAAAAGACACTTGCAGCTTCAGACACCCAAACCTGCCATTTTTCCAGAAGGAAAAGTTCCAGCTGTAATTGCTCACTCCACATCTTCTCATTCTGTAGGTTCCAATCCTCTCTACTTTCTAAGGCACTGAATACTTGCT